>NW_026515845.1:0-189858 GCF_023601865.1 Aspergillus affinis
GCAAGGTGCTGTGCGGTATGTGGATTAGGTCAAGATACTCCACCTCTCTGGTCTGGTTGATAACATCGTTCCAACAGTAAGAGATCACATGAGGCTATTGAGTCTCAAGACAGTGATGATGGTAGCCTTCCTCTTCCTGAAATGCTAACTGAGGAGGCTACGCAGGGGCGATCGAGGAGGATTCGGAAGAGGCCAAAGATGCCGAATGGCTTTGAGATAAAAAAAAAATCTGATATAAATAGTCAAAATTATATAAATTAGTTGAATGCAGTGCCCCTCAGGTTACCTTCATATTAATATCAAAGAGTGTACAGGTTGCTAAGTATTAAATAATGAAACTGCACCCAAAGTCCTCGATTTTTCGATCATGTTATACCATGCAGATACACAAAAAATACCAGAAAAACTGCATAATCTATGCAGGCTCCACGAGATCACGAGTCTTGGGCTGTTTGTAATGTTTATGATCCGACGGATATCGTATGATATCCGCTGAGCTCAAGAAAAATTATAGTATCGTGTCCGCTGCGGATAATCGATAATGAAAATCTATCGTTATCGGCACTTGGATACGATCGATCGATAACTATCGTACGATAATGCGGATAGTGACGCAGCCTACTACTGGCTAACCTGTGGCAAAGGCAAAACATATCTCATCTCAACGGCACCAAACCCTGTCACCTCTTGCTCATCAAACACCCCAGTAAACGTGACAAAGCCAAGATAGGTCGTCCCGTACCAGCCTGGACTCACAGTCTCTTGATCCCCGGAAACACTTTGAATTTCCAATATCCCCCTTGATTCGATTCCCAGTTTCCATTTTTGAGGGTAGATCTGCCCTGTTCGCGGGGATGTCCAGATCTCGTGTGCGTCGGGTGTGAATATATCCAGAGGAGCGAACACATGCACACTCTCATTGCGTCTGCGGATGTTGCTGCTCAGTGACCTTAGTGGCGGGTCTACTCTAGATACCGCATACGTGCTGAGAAACAGCTCACTGTTGTCGAAGAAGAGGTTGAAGTAAGTTGAGTTCTTGTTTAGGAGGGCCGGGGCGCCCCACATGCGGTCGTACCAGGTGAATGAGGCGGAGGAGTTAATGCTGATTGTTTCGAGCGCTCCGCTGGAGGATGACCGAGGGAGGGAAATGTTTCCTGAGGTTTCGCACGCGGGGAGTGCCCAGTTATATGTAGGGTCGTTGAGATACGCATATGCGCCGCCGCCGCCGTAGTAGAGTGCGCGGGAAGTGGCGTGGAGGGTCAGATCGAAGGTGACATTCTCCTGGGTGCTTCGGATGACTATGTTCAAGTTATCTGGGGTCACGCTGGACTAGTGATAGTTGGGTTTGGAAAAGTTGAAGTCTAGAAGCTCCTCATTCTTAATGGATGTTGACTGGGAATAAGAATAATGCCGAAGGCTGTGAAGGTCTAGAATAGAGCTCCCGTAGCCAGATATGGATTCGGAGGCTATAATTCCAGTGGTGAGGAAATATTGATCGCCGGTGGAGGCTGTAATGAAGGAGTATCCCGCGAAGCTGGAGAAAGGGGCCTCGCTGTATGGAAGTTTTTGAGTTGCAGAGATGTTGTATAGCACCGGGAGTCGGGCCTATATAGAACAAGGCTTGAGTTTTGATGGAAATCATTTACCGGGCAGGAAGAGGGCCGCTTACATCGGTTATTGCTTCACAGTCGTCGGGGATGAAGACATACGCCAAGGCATAGAATAGATGCAGAAACCCTACGCTGAGGGCGAGGTTCATCTTATGGATCATAATAGTATTTACTGATTAGGATAAGAATAAAATGACCACAGGAATCTTAAAATGGGGACACGGATCACGATAATGTCCATTTATATAACATTTAGGGGTTTGACGAAGTACTACGATAAATCACTCCTCTACGTAGCTCAGTTCCTGGGCTTTCCGAGCTGGATTCACGATTGTTCGTATGGTAGGTGACACATTAATCACACTGCATATTTGGCTTAGGATCCTGCCGAAAAAAAAGGCAATTTTTGCTGTAGGGTAGACGACACATGGCTTGTCCAGGTAGCCAGATTATTTGCTTTTTCTTTCTTTTTTCTCTCCTCTCCCCGTCAATTTCTACTATAGATAGATTCCATCGAGATAGTATGCATGTAGAATAGCAAAAAAAAAAAAAAAAAAAAAAAAAAAAAAAACCGGAAAAAGAAATGGAAAAAGGAAAAAGCCCCTGGGAATCGTTCTACTCACAGTTGATATAGATAATATATGGACTGGTTCGTCCAATCCTCGTATCCATCAAAGCTTAAAGCCCCCCGGAACCTGTTTCTGAAAAACACCTTTCGGATCATATTTCCTTCCCACCTGCCGCACAAACGCCAAGTTTTTCGGTCCATATCCATGAATCGGGTTCTGGTTGCTACCGGCATAATTCATATAGATGTATTCATTATACGCGTCTCTTGACTTGGCGTATTCATCCAGCTCTACCCTCGCGGACTCGGCAAGGGAATAGAAGAGATTATCATCTGACTCGTTGTCCCAACTGTAGTCCCAGAGAATATCTATTATTTGTCAGCTATGACCCAGTGAAGCAAAAGGCGATGGCTATAGCATACTGAACATGGCCTGATCAAACCGCTCTAGCCCGAGCACGTTCCCACCTTTGGTTTCACTGTCCTTCCAGAACAAGGGATCCCATGGTTGAACAATAAGATAAAGGTTAAAGTCCCGACTCCGAGCCAGAGACCTGGCTTCCTGAACTTGGTGGGTAAGGATGTCGACGGCCTTTTGAAGAACTTCTTCTCTGTTGAGATAGGTTCCCGTTTGGACGACGTTCCTGCGAAAATTTGACAGTTGGCCATAGCCAGCCAAGCGAGAAGTACATTTGAGCTTACCGATAACCTGAAGGGAATAAATTTTCAGTTGTTAAATCTACTATTTTTGAGAGACGCAACGTATCGGTGATATTCGGAATCATATAGAAATCGCGGAATGCGTAAGGGCGCTCTACTGGTCTTGTGTAAGCCAACGAGGAAATGATACCGGTCCGGTCAGTGCTGAAGTTATAGGCCACGAATCCCACCCAGGAGGCATAGGGGTCTTTAGGAATGTTTTTCGTAAAGCTGATAGCGGCAGGTATATATTGCTGGAGCGTTGATGGATTGTAATCATGGATGACGTTCCCACCCCATAGGTTCTGAGATGGAAATGCAGCGACTTCAAACCTTGTCACTATGCCGAAATTGCTGGAGCCCCCTTTGAGCGCTTTGAATAAGTCGGTGTTTATATGCCGATTTGCTGTTACAATCTCTCCACTCGCTAAAACAACCTCATATTCTTCAACATTGTCGCACGCAATACCAACTTGAGCGGCATAGAAGGAATTTCCACCCCCGATGAGAAACCCTCCAACGCCGACAGAGGCAGTGCGGCCACCTGGAACCATGACAGCGTGTTCTAACAGCGTGTTGTATACTGATGACCACCGAGCTCCGGGCTGAATGGACGCAGTCCCTGTGCTTGGGCTGTACGTGGTGCGATTCATTAATGATAGGTCGATGGTGATACCGGGTTGGATATTCAAACCACCAACTGAGGTAGAGTGACCACCGCTACGGATGGCAAATTGACAGCGTCTGGAGCTCCCCAAAATCTGCATAGCCACGGAGACATCATGTGTGGAGAGTGGTTGAACAATACAGGTCGGGTGAAGTCGAGCATTAACGGCAAAGTATGAGTTGATAGACTCATTGTATGTTATGGTATTGGGGAAAGCTATTCTACCGCTGATATCACTTGCATGAAGATCTGCACACTGCGTGCCGAGTTTGAAGTTCAATTAGACTGCTGGTTGCGTCCACTGTAAGGTCCATATTGACATACACATAGTTCAGGAGTTCTTTCAATCCTGCTAAATGTAAAGTTTGCAAGAGTGCTTAGCAGGAGGACTGCAAGAGCAGACTGGAGTTTGGTCATAAAAAGTCGATAAGACATGATGGTAAATTGTTTCGACTAAACAACAAAGTGATGTCTAGAACTTTCCGTGGATGCTTTTGCGAAGGGGAATGCAGCTGTGTCGGTGAGCCCAAAACCCTAAGAAAGGAATCAAAAAGTAATTGAGAAAATAATTCCCTCTGGAAAGTTTTCGAGGCCCTGCTGAGAAGTCGCTGCTGACCTGCAGGTCTGTCGCACTAGTTGCCTCTTTCTTCTATGAGTACACGTGGAGGAGCTGCCAGGTCTTTCAAACAAATTGCCTATTTATTTCTACCGCCGTCACCGCAATAATCCAGACAGTTCGCCTACCAGACCCAGATCATCTCTATCCCTAGGCCAACCGAGAAAGCTTCAATGGAGAAGCCCAGATTCAAAGTCATCATCATCGGTGGCTCAATTGCCGGTCTCACATTAGCACATTGCCTCGAGTTAGCAAACGTCGATTTCATCGTGCTCGAAAAACATCACGATCTACTCGCAACTATTGGAGGATCGGTCGGTCTGATGCCAAATGGCTATCGTATTCTCGATCAGCTGGGGATCTACCATCAATTGCAGGGTGTGGCGTGCCCGGTAAAAGTCGCCCACATGACGTTTCCCGATGGATTTGTCTTTAGTGATGGTTTCCCTGTAGCAATTCAGGAAAGGAAAGCTCTTCCGACTATCCCATCTAGTATCCAAAACTTAGAAGGCCTGGCTAACGATGTGTCACTATTAGATTCGGCTATCCGCTCTCGGTGCTCACTCGACAGCAATTGATCGAAACTCTGTATAACACTTTACGAGACAAAAACAGGGTCAAGACTTCGCACAAAGTGGCGAAAATTCGACATCACCAGGATGGTGTTTCTGTCTTTACTGATTCAAGAACGAGATTCAACGGTGATTTGGTTGTTGGCGCTGATGGGGTTCATAGTGTAACACGCTCGCAGATGTGGCATGTGGCAAACTCCGTTGATGCAGGTCTAGTTACCGAAAAAGAAATGCATGGTATGTGGCTAAATAATATCTCTCAAGCCCCAAACCAGTGACACGAGGGCTGACAGAATTCAATCTAGTGCTCCGCGCTGAATACGTTTGCTTGTTCGGGATATCACGACCAGTGGACGGGATCAACCCAGGGGATCAAATCATTTCCTGTTACGACAATAAATCCATTCTCGTCTTCCCGAGCAAGGATGCATCCATCGGCTGGGCCCTTATCAAGAAACTCGACAGGGGTTACATTTTACCAGATTCAGCTCTGTTGTCGAACGCGGAGGTCCAGACCATGGGCCAAGCCGCTGCAGACCTGACCATTTACAGGGATGTTAGATTCAGAGATCTATGGATCAGGACTCCCAGATATTCAACCACATTGCTCCAAGAAGGCCTTCTCGACACGTGGCACTACGGACGAATCGTGTGCGTTGGAGATAGTGTTAGCAAGGTAGGTGATTGTTCCCTACAATCCGTGTCTAGACCCATGACTGACTAGACGTCAAAGATGACGCCGAACATTGCACAGGGGGCAAATACGGCTATCGAGGGTGCAGCTGCTCTTGCAAATATCGTTCGTAAGATCAGCCGCATGCCGGAAATATCGGAAGATCATATGAACAACCTGTTGCAGGGTTACGCTCAGAATCAAAGGAAACGCCTTCGAGTGCTCCATGCTATCTCTCGATCGGCAACACGCACGCACACTCGCCGCAATTGGATGACCAAGTTCATCGGGCGATATGTTTATCCATACACCCCGAATGCTGCTTCTCGGACCTTTGGCAAAATAATTGTCGAAGCACCATTCTTGGACTATGTTCCATTGCAGGCTCTATGTAGGGACGGATGGGAGACACCGTCTGAAAGTCCTGGTATAACGCAGATTACAATTATATGTGTGGTGCTCATTATTATTGTGGCATATGCTGTTTCATTTTCTCTGCGAGCTCGATCATCTGGTATTTGAACAGTTCTTATTTCAACAAATTTGGCTAGCTAATTTTGTCTCATCCATCTGCAATTTATAACAGAGATAAACGGATAACTAATTCAACATACTATCTGCCTCTTCGAACAGTTCAAAATGAATAGTTAGAAAATAGAGACGATCCCATATCTATTCAATCTTCGCTTCTGTAGAAAGTCTCCTATCCAATCTCCAAATAAACATAACCGCCGCACCAGAAGGAGAAACAATTGTCGAGAGAGTCGCCACTTCGAAAGCCAGCCGACGGAAATTGATAGACTTGTTACCATAGTCTCTGATATAAACTGCAACAGCCCATAGAAGCAATGCGAGACTTGCAATCAAGTAATCCCATTGGAAAAAACTGATAATCCCATCTGTCATCGTCGGAAACTTCGCGAATGACCAAGGGAGTGAAGGGATATATACATTCCCAGGGCGCAAGTCGTCAACGCAGCCATCGCAAGGCGGCCTGTGTAACAATGGAAGAACAAGGGAGCCGATATGAGTTATTGCTGCAGTTGTTAATGCAAAAATGTAGAGTGACTGACGGTCTCTTCCGGACTTAGTCGCCTGGATTGAATTTGGAGCTTTTTCAACGCCGTTGACCTTGGAGTGGATGTACGATCCCGTTAGGAGCAAGAGGATCATCCACAATGACCATCCTATAACGGTGATTAATAAGATCTGCTTGGAATGGTGTGATATTATGGAAGGCGTGGGAAGGGCCAGCAGGAATGCAAAGAAGTAGTATCCTATGATCAAGCAAGTCTTCAGGTAAGGGATGGAGTGGAAGCGTGCATCTTTTCGCGCGGATGACAGGGTGATTCCAAGGTAGATGGGCAGAAGCAAAGCCTGGGAGTAGAAAAACTGGAGGACCCAAAACCATCCAAGTCTGATGAGCAAGCCACCAAGTTTGGTTAGCCACATAGATAAAAGAGGGTAGGTCGGATACGTAACGAACCTCCATGCCACACTCGCTAGGGACTTTGTTCTCCTGGCTTCCAGCGCCAAGAGGACATATGATATACCGTTTGCAGCGGCAAAAGGCATTGCCAGCAATGACAAAGATGGATTCTGACCGCTGCAAATGTGCCAGAAGGACAGTACAATGGCCCCTATACCCCTGTTTAAGACCCAAACCCCGGTAGACAGTTTTAATAAAGTGGCATCTGGACTTCCGGCAAGCTCCCCAGTCACATAGGCCTCATTCCAAAACTCGGAGAGACCCTTTTGGATGGTGGCTATCCACACCGTATAGAAGGCAAGTGGTGCTAGAAAAAGTAATAATGTGTATCGGATGAGAATCACTGGGTGGATCATGATGGAAATTAGAAATTAGCTGATGATTTGATTTGGACGAGAACAAGAACTGCGCTGAGTTTGTGATTTTCTTTGCTGTTTTGATTGTGGTATATTTGGATGACCAGAAATTGAAGAGAAAGGTTGGTGAAAAGAATATGCCTTGGATTAAATTCAGCTCCTTTTACGAGCACAAGTTCAAACACGAGATTACACAGCATCTCAATATCCTATATTCTGGATGTACTTTCCATAGCTTCCCTGCTGTGAGTGCAGATGAGCTGAACGGAAGATAATCATGCAATGAGCCTGTAGGAACAACCAAGCCTGTATGAAAGCCGATGCAGTCCATCCTGAAATCCGGGATTTGGTTTACTTAGGTCAACATTACTCGTGTCTTAGTTTATCATGGCTTGCCAGTTAGCTTTCCATGCGGTCATAGTTGGCAGGGTCCAATTCAGGTAAGTAGAACGGAGGTTAACAAAAGTGTGTGTGTGTGTGTGTGTGTGTGTGTGTGTGTGTGTGTGTGTGTGTTGGACCTCTTGCTCATCCTTGCTAATCTATTCCGCAAAGGCTTTTGAAATCAACCATATCTGGTACCCTTGGATGGCTGCAGAAGGTCATGAGGTCCTTCATTCATAAATAACCTAATGTTTACCGAACACGAAGGCCTAGATGCTCTATCTCGGACTCTGATTCTGTACGCTCCAAAAGTGGCTCCTTAAAAGTTTAAGGATTCAGCTTGATATCCTAGTTTGACCAATAGTGGTTGTCTGGCAAGTTCAGCGGCATGAGCAAGAAGGGCCCGAATTCTGTTCATAAAGCGCCAGGCCACCATTCGGAAATCAGGTTGTATACGAGACCAAGAGTTATGAACTAGCAGAATCAAACTACACTGACATAAATCATCTTGTTACATTACCTGGGAGAAGGAAATTTCGATATCATGTTAACCAGAGCCTTGGCCGGTGAGCCCATTGCCATCATTGGCACCGGATGCCGATTGCCAGGGGGGGCTTCATCCCCTTCTCGCCTCTGGGACCTACTCAAGAGTCCACGGGTAGTGGCATCCCAGGCCCCAAGCTCTCGATTTGACATGAATTCCTTCTATCATGAAGACCCTAGCTACCCAGGCACAACCAATACCAAAGAAGCCTACTATCTCTCCGACGACCCCCATCCATTCGACGCGTCCTTTTTCAATATCTCCGCTGCCGAGGCGGAAAGCATTGATCCGCAGCAGAGACAGCTGTTGGAGACTGTGTACGAGTCCTTGGAAGCTGCAGGTCTTCGCCTGGATACTCTCCAGGGCTCATCTACTGGTATTTTCTGCGGAGTCATGAGCAACGACTGGGGAGAGCTGCTTTCAGTAGACTACAAGAACCTTCCTCAGTACATGGCCACGGGAGCCGCACGAAGTATCATTGCAAACCGCGTCTCCTACTTCTTTGACTGGCATGGCCCGTCGATTGTCGTCGATACTGCGTGTTCGTCAAGTATGGTTGCTTTACACCATGCAGTTACCGCTTTGCAGCAGCAGGAATGCTCTCTGGCCCTCGCAGCAGGCACAAACCTCATTCAAGCGCCCAACATATTCGTCTCCACAACCAAAATCCAGATGCTTTCTCCAACAGGGAAGAGTCGAATGTGGGATGCAGAGGCAGATGGCTACGCTCGGGGGGAAGGAGTGATTTCCATAGTCTTGAAAAGGCTGCGCGACGCCTTGGCGGATGGTGACTCTGTTGAATGCATTATCAGAGCAACAGCAACCAACCAAGACGGACGGACGATGGGGCTGACGATGCCTTCAAGTGTGTCTCAGCTGCAGCTCATCAAAGATACTTACGCGCGTGCGGGCCTCAATCCATTGCGATACGAGGATCGTTGCCAGTACTTTGAGGCCCATGGCACAGGCACTCTTGCTGGAGACCCCCAAGAGGCGTCGGCTATTCATCATGCTTTCTTTGGGTCTCCTACTCTGGATACTGCTGTTGATAACAGTAATGGTTTCCTTCCTGATACACCCAAGACGGAGGGTTCAGATAAGAGGTCTTCTAATCAAGATGAAATCCTGCTGGTTGGCTCTATCAAAACTGTCATTGGTCACACCGAAGGCACTGCCGGGCTAGCGGGTGTCATGAAGGCATGTTTAAGCCTGCAAAATGGCTACATTGTGCCGAACCTCTTATTCAATAAATTGAATCCCGAATTGGAGCCATTCGCACAACACTTGAACTTGGTTACCAAACTGACGCCGTGGCCGTCCTTGCCCCCGGGTGTGCCACGTCGAGTGTCAGTCAATTCATTTGGATTCGGCGGTTCAAATGCTCATGCAATACTTGAAAGCTACGGGCCTGATTCCAGTCAAAACAGAATCACCAAAAAGGCGATTCCCTGCCCCATTACACCACATGTTCCAGTTATTCCATTTGTGTTCTCAGCGGCTTCAGAGCGGTCCCTTGTTGCTGTTCTGCGCTGCTACATCAAATATCTGAACGAAACCCCTACCGTGGATCTTGTCAATTTTGCAAAATCTCTTCTTCTTCATCGCTCAGCCTTAAAATTTAGGATGAGCATCTGGGCTTCTAGCATAGACGCCCTCCGCGTTCAGATAGAAGATGAGATTGATGCAATACGCACGGGAAAGTCCGTACGGGTCAGCACTCGCCGATCTCCTAGGCAGCCGCAAGTACTAGGAGTCTTTACTGGACAGGGTGCCCAGTGGGCTATGATGGGATGGGACCTGATTGAAATTTCCCCAGAAGCGCGAAGATGGTTGGATGAAATGCAAAATGGCTTGGATACGCTTCCAGCAAAGTACAGGCCGCCTTTCTCTATTATTGAAGAACTGTCCGACCCTACCGCTGCATTGGGGGATTCCAGACTATCGCAGCCACTCTGCACTGCCCTTCAAATCGTTCTTGTGAATTTTTTGAAGAGTATTGGGGTCTCATTTGCATCCGTGGTTGGCCACTCCTCTGGCGAGATTGCCGCTGCCTATGCTGCAGGAGTCTTAACCTCTACGGATGCTATTAGAGTTGCACATTTGCGAGGCTTTGTGACGTCTATGTCTGGCGCAAAAAATGGTCAGCCAGGTGCAATGCTCGCTGCAGGACTTTCTGCAGACAAAGCCGTGGCTCTTTGTGCAGGCTTTGATGGCAGGGTCACGCTTGCTGCAAGCAATACGCCATCACTTGTGACGTTATCTGGCGATTTCGATGCCATTCAGAGTTTGGAGAAAATGCTAAATGATGGAGAGAGATTCTGTCGTCTGCTTCGGGTGAATACGGCATATCACTCCCATCACATGTATCCTTGCTCGGGGCCGTATCTGAGGGCATTAGAGGAGTGCGGTATCAAGCCTCAACCTGCAATCGGTACAGACTGGTACTCTAGTGTTTACCCGGGAATTAGTACGGACGTGATCAATCAAACGTCTCCTCTGACTGCCGAGTATTGGAACGACAATATGGTGAATCCCGTCATGTTCTACCAGGCCGTCTCAAACGCGCTTTCCATGAACGACGCTCCGCCCGATCTTATTGTGGAAGTCGGGCCACACCATGCCCTCAAGGGACCAGTGCGACAGATCATCGCAGAACTATTCCCTTCAGCGCCAGATACTCCCTACCTGGCCCCTTGTAGTCGCAACTCGAGCGGCCTACAGGCTTTAGCCTCCGTTGTCGGATCTATCTGGTGTGCTCTAGGACCTGGGGCGGTTGATTTGACGAGCTATCTCCGACTATTTGATAGCACATCCCAATTGCCGAATCAACCAAATCCCCTAAAAGGACTCCCCACCTATCCATTCGATCACACGAGATCATATCTCTTCGAATCGCGCATATTGGCTCGTCACCTACGACACCGTGGTATTCCACATCCGCTTCTCGGCACGCTGGAGCCGGAGAGTGCCGATGGAGAATGGCGCTGGCGCCACTATCTGAGACAGAAGAACCTGGAGTGGCTCCGTGGGCACCAAATTCAATCGCAGATTGTGTTCCCGACGACAGGATATGTTGTCATGGCCATTGAGGCTTCTCGTCTACTCAGCAGTCGTGCTTTGCAGCTGATTAAACTTGACGATTTCATCATCCATCAAGCCATTGTTTTCCCCGATGATGAATACGCTGGCGTTGAGACGCTTTTCAGAATTTGCAATGCGACTGTCAATGACAAAACCACGGTTGCCAAATTTTATATTCATGCTAGCACAGGTGATAAGATGCAGATGCGTGTCTCCGGTAGATTGACGGTGACGTGGGGCGAGTCTGAACCTGACATATTGACACCGTTGAATGACCCAGCAGCTTCCATTAAAATGGCTTCTATCAATATAAATGACTTCTATCAATTCCTATCCAAGATTGGATATGGCTACACCGGTCATTTCCAAGGTGTCTGTTGGTTGTCAAGGGCAAAAGACATATCCCGTGGCGAGGTAAAAAATGTCCGTCATCCAAGCCACAGGTTTCTATTGCACCCTGCAGTCTTGGATTGTGCCTTGCAGACTGTGTTTGGTGCCCTTGGATCTCCAGGTGACGGCGAGCTTTATACTATTCTCGTCCCAACTCAAATCAAGTCAATTATCGTGAATCCTGCCGTCGCTTGCGGCGTAGCTGGTGATGATACACTCCTCTCCGATGCTGTCATTACAAATCTCGATGCACATGACATTTCTGGAGACGTGGGAATTTTCACGAAGGAGAGATCAGGAATCATTCAAATGGAAGGCATCAAGATTTCCCCTTTGCTCCAGCCTCATAAAAAGCGTCTCCTTTTCTCTGAGCTTGTCTGGGGTCCTTTGACACCGGAATCAACGTCCTACCCGGAGCCTGTGGGATTCTCTACTGAGGCACTAGTGGCGGAACGAATTGCACTGGTATATATTAAGCGAGCTCAAGCCCTTTTGACCCAAGATGACCGACGAAACTTTGACCGGCATCGTTCCCGGCTGGCCAGATGGATCGATCACATACTGTCTGTGACTGAAACTGGGCAACACTCCATTTTGCCGGCGAAATGGCTATCCACCACGCAAGAGGAGTTTGATCACTTGTTATCGATTACTTCGGGGACCATTATGGACGAGGCCGCCAATGTGGTTGGGCCAAATTTGTACCGCTTCTTCCGAGGCGAAACCTCGATCTTAGAAGAGCTTCGGAAGGATGACATCCTCACCCGATTCTATCGACATGATATGGAAATGGGGATCATGAATTCCCGGTTGGGCGAGCTTGTCGGGCAGGTTGCCTTCCGATTCCCACGGATGAAAATCCTGGAGATTGGAGCTGGGACAGGCTCCGCCACCCATTCCATCCTGGAAAATATCGGTCGCTCCTATCACTCGTATACCTTCACTGACATCTCCGTGGCCTTTTTCGAGGAGGCAAAGTCTGACTTCTCAGCACATGCAGACCGCTTTATCTTCTCGCCGTTGAACATTGAGCTCGACCCTACTCATCAGAATTTCAAGGAAGGCGCCTACGACCTAGTTGTTGCGGCCAATTGCCTCCATGCCACGAGATCGATGACTGAGACGATGACCCATGTGCGTCGCTTGCTCAAACCCGGCGGGTATCTATTTATGCTAGAGATCACGAATACCAATGCCATTCGTACTACGTTCCTCATGGGTGGAATTGAGGGATGGTGGGCTGGTGAAGAGGATGGCCGTGTCTGGGGTCCCATGCTCGACATTCCAAGCTGGGAGAAGGTCTTGCGACAGACAGGATTCGGGGGGGTTGATTTGCGTGATGGTCTCGGGGATCCTAAACTCTGTTTATATGACGTTATTATCTCACAGGCTGTTGATGATCAAATTCGTCTACTTCGTGAGCCCTTAGCGACACCTCTTCACGAATCTCTCTTCCAGCAGGCGAATGATCTGCTTATTGTCGGTGGTTCGACAAGAAGAACATCATCTCTTGTTAGTCGAATCTCCGATATTTTGAAACCTCGCTTTTGCAAAATTATTGCGGCACCTACGCTCGAGTTACTGGCCTTAGATGATGCATCCCAGTTAACGGTGTTAAGCCTGGTCGATATGGACAGGCCGTGCTTCAAAGATCTCACTCGATCCCGCCTCCAAGCGCTTCAACAACTAATTCCCGTCACGAAAAAGCTTCTTTGGGTGACGTCTGGCGCAGAGAGCGAATGCCCATACCTGGGAATGAGCAAAGGGTGGCTGAGATCACTTGCGTACGAGCGCAAGGACTCCCTCCACCAGTATCTCAATATTGAAAGCCCAGCTTCTGACGAAGTAGAGCTGCTAACTACCACTCTCATGCGCTTGGTCTATACTAAAAATGTCAATGATCATACCTTGCCTAGCCATGTTTATGTGACCGAACACGAGCTATACTTCAAGAATGGCACTATGCAGATTTGCCGTCTTCGAAATGAGGAAGCCATGAACCAACGTTATCTCTCGGCAAGGAGTTACGTATCCAAAAAGGTTGAACCAACGGACCCACGCTCAATTTTACGTGTCGCTCCTGTTACAGAAGATCGCTATGAGCTGCATGTGGGGGAACGACAACATGGGCCTGTAGCTCAGGAAAGGAAGGGGTCTGTCCGCGTGCGTGCTCTGTATTCAACTGTCAGGGCAATACCTATAGAGGACAGTTTACTCCATCTGCTCATCGGGGAAGAAGAAAATACGGGTGTTCTGCTGGTTGCTTTAACTGACCGACATGAAAACCGCATACAGATCCCAACAGCCTGGACGTGTCAGGTTCCCGATGAAATATTGCCTGAGATTGAACGGGGCCAAGGGGGTGCATTCCTCAAGACACTCGCCGATGTTTTGTTAGCTGGCTGGCTCGTGGATCAGAGCGCTCCGGACTCTACATTGCTCGTTCATGAAGCTAGCCTAGTCCTTCACAACGCAATCTGGAACCAGGCAATGGGCAAGAATATCACCCCGTTGTTTACAACCAGCAACCCTGCTTCTAGAACCCTGAATACCACGCTTTTACACCCGAGGACGTCAGCACGTTTGCTGGAGAGGCTATTGCCGCAGAATGTGTCTGTTGCTGCCTCCTTCGAAAGAGACCCAGTACCAGATGGCATCTTCGCCCGAATTGAGGACCTACTACCAAGGACTACCATCAGAAAATGTCTAAAAAGCCTCTACCAATCCTCCCCATGTCTCCCACCCGATCCGGATGATGGACAGCTTAACAATCTTCTCAGGAGTTCCTGTGCCATGGCGGCTCGGCTGCTGGACAGCAAACGGCCGGACGAGCTAGTGAGCATTGACTCTATTGCAGGATGTCTTATTCATCCGGATCAAGTGCTTGACTGGAGGCCGAGCTCGTCTCATCTAATGGCTCAAATTGAGCCTGCTACATCCCTCATTGAATTATCTAGAACCAAGACCTATCTTCTAGCTGGCATGACAGGAGACCTTGGACGGTCCCTGTGCTACTGGATGGTTAGCAAAGGGGCCCGGCATATTGTTCTCACGAGTAGAAACCCGAATATTGACCCACAATGGATCGAGGAGATGGCGCAACAAGGAGCACGGGTGTTATCAATGTCCATGTATATACCCTTCCCGCTTGCTACCTATCCCAACTCCCATATATTAAGCTAACATTCATGTGACTTAATACAGGGACCTTGCAGATCGGGAATCAGTCATTCAAGTCTACCGCAGTATCCAACAAAAGCGATTCCCCCCAATAGGAGGAGTGGTAAATGGAGCCCTCTCTCTCGAAGATCATTTGTTCGAAGAGACAACCCTGGAAGTTTTGCAGGCCACGTTCGCACCCAAAGTCCAAGGTAGCCTCCTCCTGGACGAGCTTTCAGGACCGAACACAAATCTAGAATTCTTCATCCTCTTTGGCTCCATAACCGGCGTTGTCGGCAACTTCAAACAAACCGCGTACTCCATTGCTACGGGGTTCCAATCATCACTAATTCGCAGGCGTCGAGCCAGCGGTCTCGTCGGCAGCATCGTTCATCCCGGCCTCATCAGTGGAGTGGGCTATATAACGCGTAAGGGGAGCAGGTGGGTCGAACATGTCCAAAAGACAACAGGTTCACTCCTCCTATCTGAGCGCGATCTGCACAAGCTGTTCGCCGAAGCCATTCTCGCCGGCCATCCAAAGTCGAACCGAAATCCCGAGATCGTAATCGGCATACGGTTGATCAACCCAGCCGAGAACCCGGATATCTTTTGGTATGGGAACACTCTCACGTGGGATTTCATCGATTATGCATCCAAAGCTGCATCGCAGCTGTTGGGGACAAATGCTTCAGACTCAATAAATGTTCTCCTGGAGTCTGCCAAGCGAATGGAGGAAGTACAAGAGATTGTCTCTGCTGCATTGATTGCTAAAGTACGAAGTAAATTCAGTCTTGCAGCGGATGTTCCCATTACGCCCGGAACACAGTTGACCGATCTTGGTCTTGACTCTCTTGTTGCGGTTGATCTCAGAACTTGGTTTGCGAGAGAGTTGGCGGTGGATATACCCTTACTGCAAATTATGGGCGGTGCCTCGATTGAGCAACTCACTGTGGCTGCCGTTTCGAATCTATCGGCTAGTGAATTCCCGCATGCTCACGCCTTGAGGGAGAAAGGAATGAAGAAAATTGAGCAAAATGGAGAATGACCCCTCAAGCTCTTTGTTTTTGAATATCTAGTGTATGTCAAATTGTTATTGGGAAGAAATACTAGATATCCGTTACGTTACCGAAGGTGATATGCTCGTAATATTTGTATAAAATTATATTAAACGGTTCTCGTTCAAATACAAGATATTAATCGATTTCCATTATTACAGAACGCTATGGGTATACAATAGGCCCGAGCTCTATATCGGGGTACGGAGTATGAAGTAGGGGCATTGACTCTGTGGTACTCTTGGGGGCTGGGACTACTCCGGAGAATCATCAGAGGATTTTCAATTAGGAATTATAACTTATCACACGACTTCATACCTGTTATGGTACGGATCTACAGACCAGACACGGAGCCGGAGAACGCTCGATAGCACATCGATGCGAAATATGGAAAAGCTTTGATACTAGGGCTTTTTTCATTCCATGATTCACAATACTTCTAGTGTATTCAAAGTCCGAACGGCTCACAGATGGATGCCGACTAGTTCGAGTTGTATTGTCACGCAAAATGTCTCTGGGCCTTGCTTGGCTCATTCCTTGGCTTGTTTTTAAATTCACTATTTTATTTTATACCCACTTTTCATACGCTAAGGAAGAATGCTCCCCGACTTACTTGGGGGTGGCAAAATTTCAGAGGCTAAACAGTAAGCAATCATACCTGGAGATGAAGCTAAGGCAAAAATCATTTCTAAAGCAGGGCGATATCTTTCTAAAGACGCATTAAGGAGGACTTTACCGGTAGCTTTCTGCACTCCGTAAGCCACTCCGTAAGCCACATGCGTTCCGAGAGCCTATCCTGACCCACATGGCTGACCCGCCATACTGGACCAGTATTGTACGTTGATTCTCGGATTCAATTCTAACCAGCGCCATTTGATTCAATACAACTGTAGACAGTCAATCTCGATCCCCAAACACGAGTCCCGACTATCTAGGCCAATACCTTAAAGCCCCTTTCACCCGTGCTCTGAACGTTGACTGACCTGATTCAACTGGGTGGACCATGTCGAAAAAACCAGAAAGTTGGCGCACTAGTAAGTAGTTACAACTTACAAGTCCGTACTCCGTACTCCGTAGAACAGGGGCCGTCTTGGCGGGTTTATCCGACAGTCGTTCCCTTTCATGGATCATGACTCGGGAGGTCTCCGAATGGCTGATGCGGAGGACGGAGTAGCAGTCTTCTCCGCACTATATGCACCTCGTTGAAGCAAACCTAGAAAGGAAGGTTCAAGTTTCAACAGTGTCTTGTAAATCCATCAGGATTTAGATCTTACTCCGTACAACCTAGTTCAGTCCCTTTGCGTCTTCGCGTTTTGGCGGTACTACTCACTACTCCCTTCATCGGCAGGCTTGATAATTGCGCATGGATGGCAATATCTTCAGGAAACTATGAGCTGGGGAAAATAAATATGAGTATAGATGTACTCGACAAAGGCCTGTGTACGATGATTCATGTACCTATGTTATTTCCATCCATCGTAGATCACGAAGTGATAGTCGTTCCAAAATCACCGGAAAAACGATCCCTGGGCCATTTTCACCTTTCAGTGAGTGAAGGCCTCGTGGCATGCCGGGGTTTTCGGGCTCCACAGCCTAGGAGTACGGAGTAGAGCCCGGGTCCAAACACCAAGACCCACCATTGCCATGCCAAGTGGGAAATCAATTTGGGAAATGCAGTCTAAGAAACCCTACACTACGTAGGTGGCACCTTCGAATAGACGCACTCACTCACTATATCATATCAATTCACTCATCAAGTGACCTTCTCTGGTTTGGGGGCAATGTTTAGTCCTCGATCGCCTTGATATCCTGCTTGCTCTGAGGGAGATTTCATGGAAAGCCACAAGTTCATTGGCCAATTATCATCTTGGCGATGAAATCCAGATGAGGGAGCATGTATCCGACCATGGGGAATTACATCGGCCCCAAGCTGATCAGGCGATGAGGTCAATTGACGAGATTCCCTGGCTACCTGGGCGAAAAACGATATAAAGCACCAGGTCGCTCCCTTCGATTCGCAAAATTTAAACAAACACAACTACTCTCCTCCCATCAATCTTTCCTGAGACCATCCGACCCATCTGTGGGTTTCTTTCAACTCTTCCACCTCGCTGGAAAAAGAATAGTACTAACCTACATGCCGAAGACCTTACCTTCAAGATGAAGTTTCTCACCATCCTCGCCCTCCTAGCCCCAGCCCTGGCTCAAATCACCTGCGAGACCAGCAACGCGAGCCCCAAGACCGAAGACGTGACAGGCGTCATCAACCAACTCAACGGCAAGAAATCCAAAACATGCGCCCAAAACAACAACCACGGCAGCAAATGTACGACCCACGCTACGGATGGCTCTGCTAAGATTGCTATCTGCGGTACCTTCGACTCTACGGCCCGTGGGTATAACTGTGGCGCTGTCGCTGGCTGGGCGAATGCGGTGCAACAGACGTGTCTGAGCAATGGAAAAGTTGGGGGTTATTATGTGCCTGCTAATAACCCCGGCACTAGGATTGAGATTAGCCATACTTGAGGTATGTTGGCTTGGTTTGGTTTGGAAATATGTCAGTCGTGAATCGTGCGCTAATGGACTTCGCGTTCAGCTCTACACCCGTTCTGTGTTGATATCTAGCCATTTATGGTAGAGAATGGTTACCAGATTTGTTCTTGGAATGTGCATATCTGAGATATGAGAGCATAAATGTACCATATTGGGATGTTTTTTCGCTTTATATTACTATGTAGTTATTGATGTTGAGTTACCATCTTCATCCAAGGTTGTTAACAACGACTATAGGCTTGAAATCAAATAACAAGACACAATATGTATCACAGTGTGCATAACTTTCCAATGCTGGAATTATAGAAAACCATAATATGATAAATTCCATCGAGACTAGGCTCATATAGACCGTAAGAAAGTTTGGGAAGTTCAACAATTTAGGTGTTTAAGACAAGCAAGTCCATGTACTAGCTTTGAAATTTGTGTGTGGATCTTAAAAGAGAAGAGAGAGACAATGAAAGAAGCCTAGAAGCTCTAGAGGAGGCTGAACGGACCGGAGAAGGCTAACAGGAAGGGTGGCCTGGTCACACCTAGGCGTCACCCACCCTGGTGGAATCCCAAGGAGAGCAAACATGCTCAAAGGCCCTGCGCAAGAAGGCGATATGGGGCGAGGAAAAGGAACAGAATGTATACAAGACGAGGGAATAGCCCTAGGAACTGATAGGGGCCTGAGGCCTAGCCTCAGGCCGACGACACACGGTCTGTCATAGCCCTAGGGGCTTGGTATGGACAATAAACTTGATTAAATAAATAAATAATAATAAAAAACCCCATAACACCCTATCTGTATACGAAAGAATGGTACTAGTGATAGTTGTAAGAAACAGTCCTAAGCATGTCGGACAAAATGAAGTGAATACTAAAAAGATATTAACAATTGAGCTTTTATACAAATGTACCCTATATCCTAACTAATATACAGTTCAGTTTCTCAGCATCTAGCCCATAAGATATTCCTCGAAGCCAAATATCATAGTAGACTCCGCCTAACTAACGTAGGCGGACTCATAGACCGATGTGATTGCGTGGATCAGCCTTAGAGTAGCAATGGCTCGAGCATTAAATGGTTGTCTCCTCGTCTTCGTTCTCAAATACAGTTTTGTTACACAAGTCCCCTGACGGGCATTAAGACGTGGGAATGATAGTTTCTTGAGATGCCTGCCGAGTTCAATGCGGACCCAAGAAATGTAGAGTCAATCGACAGCATCTCTAGTACTTGTGCTTGACAAAGTGGGGGCGGGCATCCTGGGCAAGGATCCGGGCAGCGGCAGCCTCTGCAACAACCATGATGGTGGTCTGAATGTTACCAGTAGGCAGGTCAGGGTGGATACTACCATCAACGACATACAGATTGTCCATTCCGTAAACCTTGGTGTTGGTATCCACAACCGACGAGCCACCGTGAAGGCCACTGTCGGTACCCATCT
The DNA here is from genome assembly GCF_023601865.1 of Aspergillus affinis. NCBI lineage: Eukaryota > Fungi > Ascomycota > Eurotiomycetes > Eurotiales > Aspergillaceae > Aspergillus > Aspergillus affinis. The sequence goes on from NW_026515845.1 coordinate 19,844, forward strand.
TCGCGGTGCTGGTGTAATGATTGCCGGCAGTCATGCCATCGATGATCGCCGACGCGTTCAGGTAGGTGAGCAACTGGAGGCCGGTTCCTGGGGCAGTGATGTCGTTGATCATCTGTTGGACAAACGCGTGGGCCGCGGCTTTGTCCCCCTGGGTTTGCATGTAAGGGGACTGTTCGAAGACCGTCTTCTGGTTCGAGTCGATGCCCAGAACGCCGGTGGAGGTGGCGCCGTGGGTCAGGTATGCCGTGATGTCGAGAACAGAGCCGGCGTTGGGAGCACAGGAGCCTTGGTAGTAGCGGGTCTGGCCGTCGATTTCGTTCGAGGTGAAGAAGATCATGCGGTGCTTGCCCTGGGTCAGAACGCCGTTTCCTTGGCGGTACAGTGCGATGTCCTTGTAGTCGGTGCCGTTTAGGATGCGGTCATAGTCGGGAACGCCGAAGGAGCCGTTGGTCTGGACGGAGATGGGGAAGATGGGGTGATCCCGAAGGCCAACACCCACGGGCAGGTCGAGCCACTGGTCCTCGGAAGGGACCTTGATACCGCTCTTCTGGGCGGTCTCGATCTGCTTCTTGGGGCCGATTCCAGAGTTGAAGAGGACACGCGGGCTGGAGAGAGCACCGGCAGCAAGGACGACGCGGCCATGGGGAGCAAGAGGGACGATCTCAGTCCGGCCGGAAGCGAGCTGCACTTCGACACCGGTCACCTTGCTACCGTCACGCACCACGCGAAGCACCTTAGCACGGAGACGCAGGGAGAAGTTCTCGCTCTTCTGGGCCAGAGGCAGGTAGGTGCGAACGGGGCCAGCACGCTTCAGGTCCTTCAGGTTCCAAGACGGGTAACTATAGGTCTGGTGTTTCTCGTTGGCCTGGGTGATCATGTCGACAGCCTTCCAGCCAAGGTTACTGAAAAAGTTGGAGAGAATGGTGTGGAGACCCTGGTCGTACCGTTTGCCATCAGTCGAAGGCAGAGTGGTACCGGGGTTGCGCTGGTACAGTCGCTCTGCCGCAGGCTTGATGTCCTTCCACTTCCATCCCTCAGGCCAGTTGTTGTTGTCGTCGAAGTCGTGCTCGGGAGGGTGCACGAAGACCATGTAGTTCACGGTCACTCCGCCACCCAAGACACAGGCGGCATTTCCCTCGGTATCGGTGCAGATGTACTCATTCCACTGTTTAGTGTTTCCAATATCCGCAGACAAGCCAGGCAAATCAATTGGCGTCAAATCATGGTTCCAGGGCAGAGTCTCGTTCGCTCCGGTTTCAACAGTGGGACCAACGCCCCGTTCAAGCAGGAGGACCTTCTTGCCAGCCTCAACAAACCGCTCAGCAGTGATGATACCTGCGGGTCCTCCGCCAACAACAATGTAGTCATAGGATTGATTTCTGAGGCTGGATGCCGCAGTGACGCCACCAAGGGTAGCAATTAGGGCTGCCTGGTAGCCTGCCTGGAGAAACCGCATGTTGTTCGATACCGGACTGAGTCCAGAGAAATGATCAAGTATCTGAGAATATAAAGCTCTGCAACTTCGGGGGCAATGGAACTTTTATATCTCCCTGCAATCATTCATTCCCCACATATATTCGCCCGTTATTCAGCTCATGAAACCAGGGTTCATATCTTCGTTTGAAAGTTTTCTCGTAGAATTTTCTAGCTCCATCAGATAAGTGCCTCGATGCTCCTGCAAAAATGTCATTGCCGAGTTCGGTGGAGAATTCCCCCTAAGTAATTTGACTACTGGGTGGGCCTTCCAAGTTCCGGAGGTCGCGGCTCGCCAGATATGTGACAAAGCTAGTGCAGAAATGACACGATTTTGTTTGAAATGGTCAGCGATATGGCTGGTAAGATGTCAATGACGTAGGTTTAAGCCGCCAGTGAAACTAGTTTTCAAGATTCCACCGATAAAATGCCACTCGGAGCGCCTAAGTTCCAGAAGACACGGGTCGTCAGGATATACAAAAGCTGGTACGCGTATAGGATCTAACGGTTCGTCCCCACTGAGCGAAATTAGCTTCAAATTTCTACGCAAGAACATGCTTGGTAAGAAATTCATAATGTGGGGTAAATCTTTAAGCGGAATTGTTGCTTAAAAACGATTAGAAACACCTTACTAAAAGCTCCTCAGTCCTAACCGAGCGGCCAATCTGGTACAGTCCCATGTTCATGGGTGTCTTTTGTTTTGCTATATGGCCCTGCAATTAAAACCTGAACGTAAGTAAGGCCGACATGACCTACTCCGGCGTACGAACCGTAGGAGTCCCATGGTGGCGGACTCAGAAAAATAGTCCAGGTAGAATGTCCGCATGCGGCCCTGAAGAACGGGATTCAATAAAATAGGAGTAGCAGGCCAAAGGTGGCACATCAGCTCTTAGCACTGATGATAATTAATTAGGTATTAGAGAGAGCACCCGAGGCGCTTCAAACAGATTCATTGGACTTATAATCTAGATGGAAATCTCTACTTCTCATGAAGACAGGATCTACCAACCTGCCCCCAAGATGGCACTTACCTGGACACCGGGGGACTGAATTCATTCTGGAGCCATACGAAGTGCTGAGCAAAATTATCACTGCATCCCCGGAAGCGGGAAAGAAGGCGCGATGCAGACAGATGGTAGCACTACGTCCGGATAAATCATTTTGAGATCTTAACTTCCTTCCACTGTCTCACGAAGGATGAAACACCTGGGGCGCAGACCGGTCAGTGCAAAGATCGTTTCAACAATCTGGAGTGTTCAATTCGGGAAGTTGAGGCGATCTCCAAGAGTTAATTCTAGCGCGAGGAGATTTCCAGTCTGGGTTGTATTTGAGAGCACTTGATGTGCTTTTATCACATTTCTGTTTGACTCCTGTTTCATCCACGGTTCTATTGATTCACTTTACATCTCACAGACCCCTAAACACATCTTACTAGAGTAGGAATTTAATCGAGCACCTTAATCCAACATTACGTGGAGCGAATAGCGAGTCTTTCGCACTTCCAGGCGGTACTGGGCCCCGACCTTATCGAGCCAGGGGGGTCGGTTGGATCCTACCCCTGGGTCAGAGTCTGATACTGACAAGCCCCAGGGGGAGGCCGGACCGCGGCCGTGAAGGGATACTGACTACTGGTAATGGATACGTACAGTGATGGAAGCCTGGGCCGTACCCTTTCTCATATGATAGGGGTGCGTGGCCAGGCCTCCGAAACGTTTTCTAAGGTGGAGTGGTCAGACAACGGTTCGATTCCATGTATACGGCGCCTAGTAGCGATCGACACCTCCTCCGCGATGGTCCTTATGTAGACCTCTTTACACTACAGACCTAGCTTAGGACTCTAGCAAAATCAAAAACATTATTCGCTGTATAACGCAGTCATTACACACCCGCAGGCGATCCACTACGTCGCCGAATTCGTAAACGTGCTCAATCAAAGTTATACCCAACCTAGTATAGGTATGTTGAGAGGGAACGGAAACACAGTAGTAGAAGATGAAAGAACTAAATAAAACATATAAGAAGGAAGATATAGATATAGATAAAGATGTTTGATAAAGGATGAAAAGAGAAAAGATAAGTATATCTCTGTCGTAAACAGTCATATCATGATCGGGGTTGAACTTCAATATACTAAAATACTGAAGGCGGGTGCTGGTGGAAATGGAAATGGAAATGACAGATATCGGCACCATCCATGCAGTGAATGGGCGTGATAAACAAAAGGTATTGTATGATGTGTATAGATTGTTATGTATAGGCGCTGAAGGTCGAGAGGTTAAGACTCAAAGGTGAAGGTAAATGAAATGTACTGTGTGAAAGAAAAGTCGATCCAGGCCAGGTCAACCTGGTCTCGGAAAGGCGCTGTTGCCCATCGCTACTCCGACGAGACTTTGGGGTTCGCCGAATCCTGTTGCCGTCGCCGTCGCCGCCGTCTCTGGAGGCGAGATAGGGCTTTGTGCGCTCTCTCGCTCCCGTTTGATCCGGAAGAAGGCGAGCTTGGCGAAGCGGTTGAGCTGGCCCCAGAAATGTCGACCTGCCGGGTGGGCGGCGATCCGTTCGAGCAAATCGACAGCCGCCTCGCGCACGGTCTGGTCGGGGTGGAAAAGACCCATGCTCAGGTAGAATAGGCCGGCTTGGTTTTCCGGTGTGACGGTGAGGAGCTGACAGATGCCGGCATAGTCCTTGACCGCGTGGGCAAAGGCGATGTAGATGGCCCCTGCCTCCTGGGCCGGGAGCTTTAGAGCCCGCAGTCGGTCATGGTGGTGGGCCAAGTCGGGTTTTTGGATTGGCCGTGCCGGATAATACATGGCGGCAATGTCTTGAATGAATGAGTAGTAAGATCGCGTGGTTCGCCATCCTTCGATTCGGGAAACGGATGCCAGGAGCTCCCGCTGCTTCGCACCCTCGTCGGGCCAAACGTAACCATGCCCTCGCAATGTCGTCGGGTCGAGAGGGTCGGCCTGGAGCCCGCTGGGGCTTTCGGGCGACAATTCCTCATTGGGGCCGATGATGTAGAGATTGGATGCACCGTAAACCGTTTCCTCGAAGGCGGCAGCCACGCGCGCAAACTTGGTTATGTAGGCACGCCATTTCGCTCGGATGGCATTCTCTCCATACCGATTGGTGATGCTTCGCTGCACATCTTCCATGAACAGATTGTCGCCTGTGGGATCGGTCTGCACGTTGACAGGGTGGTGGTGGAGAGCCGACTGCTGTTGGAAATACAGCAGCCCTTCGGTGACCGGCGCCGGCTCGATATGGCTGCTGATTTTCATTCGGCCGGTCGGGAGATCGCAGAGAAGATCCCACCATTCGGGGTGATTTGCGAACGTGGGATTCGTCACGCCAGCGATAAAGCCCGGCACTTTTAGGAGGTCATCAATCTTGGTCAGGTCAGTGTAGGGGAAGGCATGTCTGGTGAATCCCCGAAGGATCCCGCCTGACGCGATTGCACAGGCAGCCAACACCGCCTCCGCCACCTCACCGGAGGGGCGGTTGTGACCCAGGAAGACCACCCGCTTCTGGGTGAGCATTGCGTTCACGAGAACGATGATCGGATGGGTATAAGGGCCACTGGTGGTGAGATGGGGGTGAATTGGGAACGGCTGAGGCGTGGTGGCATGGGGGACGGAGAAGGTTTGGACGAGCTTGATCAACGAAAAGTCGCCGACAATTTCGGGCCAAATCACCGTCGGCACCTTGACCGGAATCGGGATATCATTGTAGACGACTTTGGATTCGTACTCATGTGTGTCTCGGGGGAGCGCGTACCGGGGCGGTGCCGGCCTCTTGGGGGATGGTGGAGATTCAAGATCGTAGTCAGGCTCCTGTCCTTCGTCGGCCATCCGCTGGTGAGCCATTTGCTCGAACTTTTCAATGAACATGTCTTTCGAATTGCTCGATTGCAGTATTTGCCGTTCGAGGAGGGACATTTTCGGCATCAACGAGAGGTCCATGTTGTTCACCGCATTGTACAGCGAGGCGAGAGTTTCGGGATAGGGGGATTTGAAGTAATCCTCCAAGGCCAGGAGGAGTAGGGGCTATCGAATCCCAGGGTCAGTTCTTGAATTCCCTCTCGAACACCAGACGGGTATGAACATACCTTATATATATGGAGAAACGAGTGTCGGGTACATATAGCCATGGCCTTCACCACCGCACCTCTGTATAGAGCCTCTTAGCCAATGCCGCGCCTCATGCTGTCACAACCGGGGCGGGGAATGGGAAGCACATACCGTTTCACCGTATTATCCTGCTTCGTATTTACAAGATTGAGGACATACATCAAAGGCGGGCCCTCACCACCTTCCTCCTCGTCGCTACTCTCCTCGTCGTCATCGCTGGCCTCGTCGGCATCCTCTTCTTGACTTTCCGGGTCACCATCCACCGGAGATCGGTCCGCCTTCTTTTTCTTTTTCTTCTTCGGCTTGCCGGTCACGGAGTCGTCATCTTCGTCGGCGCTAGTATCCTTATGCAGAAAGAATATTGTCCAATCCTGGCTGCGAACGTGGGTCTGATCCGGAAGCATCAGTTCTGCCAACATGCTCTCGTCGCCACTGATGGCAGCCGGGTACTGGTGCTCCATGATGGGGCCCCGATCAATGTGAAACGAGGCGACGAGGATGTATTCGACATGGCGATCGGAGGAGTCGCGAGGGTATTGTGACTTGTGGCGCCGAGCTTTCGTGCCCGGGGCCGAAATGCCGGCGACATTTTCGACGGAGCGCTGACGCAGGAAGGAGCGGGAATCGCTCGGCGTGCGGGCGTGCGAGATGGAGGGCGACGGGGATAGGCGACGGAGACTGTTCGATTTGGAGAGGTTGATCGGTTTGGATAGCGACTGAGCAGGGTCGTCGGAGGGTCGGAACGGGAGTGAGAGGCTCATCTTCTTTCGGAGGGTGGGAACGAGGGGAAGGGAGGGTAGATAAGGGCCCGGGCAAGAGTGCGAAGGAATCAATTACTGGGGGACGAGCTCGTGGCAATCGGAGACAGATGATAGGATCGAAGACAATCGGCACCGCATACTCCAGGATGATGCACGGATCGGTCGAGCAGTCAATCGAACACTAGGTGAAACAGACAGCCTGAAAAAAGTAGAGTGACAGGAAATCGAAGCAGACGAGTGGAAATCAATCAATGGAGTGACGGTCAGTCCATTGGACGACGCCGGATTAGAGTAGCATGGCGGAGAGACTCGGAGGATTGGGGAGGCTGATCGACGGATTCAGGGGGGAAAGAAAGGGGAGGAAGTGAAGCCTCCAAATCGCACGCACCAGATGGCAGATCTCCACAGCGGGGAAAACCAATCGGCGGGTGTACCAGCAAGTCCTTTGGAGTTTGGATCCAGATCGACTCCCGGAAGCCATTCCGATATAGCGGATGTCGGTTGACCAGGTTTTTCGAGCCTCGTTCTAGCGTCCTGTAGGTTTAAATGCTTCAGCATTGAGCAATAAATCAGGACTGCCGCTTTGAAACGAGGGACTTCAAACGAAGTGCATAGAGATGACTAAGCGTCTGGACCCGGGTGAGTATGAATAGGAGAAGGAATGTCGGTCAACAGAAGAGCAGATTCAGACAGGAGAAGAAAGAGAATACCGAGGATCCATTATTTTTCCCCCGGCTCGGCAGTTCAGCCAGCATTAGCAAACTGTCAGAACTGCGAATCCTTCTAGAACTCCTTTTCCTGTCCTTCTGCCTCCAGCTTGCTTTCCCCACACGTGCTCGTCCGTCGGGCCGACTCCAGCCCGACTTGCTTGTTTGTTTGTGTTTGTCTGTCGGTCTGTCGGCCATACTCAGGACGGTGAAATCAACAGATCATCTCACCCCAATTCCACTCTGCTAATGGGTCGCGCGCATCTCGGACTACTCTGATCATGGTCGGTATCCCTTTGCGGTCTCCAATCTCTCACGGTCTATGCTAACCCCGTGCGATCCCCCCTCAGGTCACACCCAACGCTCCCTTTCGGCCCTCGCCGTTATCGTTCGGCTCGCCTCGTGCTTCTCCCTTCCGTCGACCCTCCACTCCCAACTCGCCTCCCTCGCAGGGTCGTCCAGTGACCCCGGGCAGCTCTCCCGGCCGATATACTCCCGTCCAGTCTCCCAGCAAACTCAATCAGTCATACACCGTCGAGAACGAAGATGTGTCGCCCCGTAACAGAGACCCGATCCCGCAGCCGCGGTTTTCTCGCGAACCGCCCTCGTCACCCACGAGGGGAGCGAACTCCCCCGATACGTCGCCGCTCATAGGTACCAAGACGACCAACATGATGGCCGCCTCGTCCGATGCGGCGGCCCAGCTGACCCCGGCGCAATTACGAGAGATCCGCGAGGCGTTCCAGGTCCTCGACCGCGACAACGACGGTTCGGTGGATAAGGAGGATGTGGCTGATGTGTTGGTTAACATCGGTGAGAATGACCTTTCTGAGAGGTCAGGTGCATCGCCGAAATGGCCGCTAATGGGACAATGATCATGCAGGCCAGGACACTTCGATGACATCCCGATTCTTCCCCCCCGGAGGACCCCAAACGATCAATTTCCCCACGTTCTTGAACATTCTATCGAGCCTACTCGCCCCCCTCTCGTCCCGACAGGAATTACTGAATGGACTGGCTGCCTTTGACGAAGACGACAGCGGCCAGATCGACGTCGCGGAGCTACGGGATGCGCTTCTCCACACGGCCCCGGAGGCAGGGGAAGTACCTTTGACCGAACGCGAAATCAACGAGGTTCTCAATGGATTCACCGGTCGCCGAGTCTTCGGGCAGAAGAGTGGACCGATGGGAGGCAAGCGAGGGGAGGTATTTCGGTACCAGGAATTTGTTGACGGCGTGATGGGAGGGACCGAGAATGCCCGACGAGAGACATGAACGAGCCATGATGATGATTGAATTGGGCATCTGGCGTTTAACGGACGGATTAAGGTTCTCGTTTATAGGTTATAGGTTATAGTTGATAGTTTACAGTCCATAGTTCATACCGGAGAGACATCCTTCTATGCTCCTGTCTACACTCTACAGAGTACACTCTCCAGGATACACTAGGGATACCCCTCTAGTGCCCGCCGAGTCATTCTTTGGCTGGTCTCCGAGCGGATCCACCGATTGGCCGGTGAAGGAAAGAAACTATTGAAAATCGGCTCCATGCCGTCGCCATAACCATAGCAACTACAAGCTAAAGAATCCCATTCTCCTTAATACAAATTAACTGCAGTTGCCTGCAGCGCGTCGCGTGTCCCCGCATATCCACCTGCGAGAAAACGACAGACTAAAACAGAAAAAAGAAAAAGAAAAAAGAGAGGGAAAGGGAAAAAAAAAAAGGACTTCGACACTTCGACACGACCGTGAAAGGGAACAACCCGCAGGGAAAAAAAGGAGAGACCCAACTAGCCGAAACAACCCTCCTTCCTCCTTACTCCGTGCGTGCTTGAGGATTCATGAATCCCTCGCCTGGTCTGCGTTGACCCGCTTCTGTTTCTCCTTGAAATCCAAACGGACCAGGAAGATGGTTGGTTCTTGTGGCAGGTTCATGCAGGCATAAATCTCGACGACGCCAGCCCCAACTCAACATGTCTCCATCATCATCATCCTCCCCCCATCCCACGCAGGCCCAGCTGAATCTCGCCGCGCTGGCGGGGTCACCTTCGCCACGAACGATGCGAACTCTCCGAAAGATTCAGTCCCACCAGGTCCTCTCCTCGAATTCTTCGTTTGGTGCTCCGACCTCTCAAGCGTCGTCAACCGGGCGCTCATCCGTCGGTCCCGACGACCTCCTACCCCAGCCAGCCGCTCATCTCGACTCGCCGGTACGACTACGGACCCATCGTCGTGCAAGATCCAATAGCGATGCCAGCACTCGTGACCCTCCGGCTATAGCAACGCAAAGACGACCAGGCAGGAAAACCGGTTCGGGGTTTGGCCTGAAGAGATCGGCACTGGAGACGCTGTTGCGCGACGGGCCTCAGCAAGGAAACATTCGGGAGGGACTGCAGGAGTTGAGGTATCTGGTCTTGTCTACGAGAGTAGAAGCAGATGGCGATGGCATGGTATGAAGATGACATCAACGTTCCCTCTTATCCAAAGACAAAAAGGAGAAGAGTCCTCGCTCTCGAAACTAACCGTCCGACAGTCAACCTACCGAGTCTACCTTTGGTTGGCCCTGCTCGAAATCACCCCCGTCCCGACCGACGAATACCTCTCTCTCATCCATCGAGGTCGATCCCCAGCCTATACGAAAATCCGCAATGATACCTTTCGGACCCTGGCCACCGATCCGCTCTTTAAACGCCGCGTCACCGAAGCCAGTCTGATCCGACTCCTCAACGCCGTCGCATGGAAGCTCCATGACGTCAAGAATCGACATCGATACAAGTCCCGACCGTCGTCGCGACGACGCGAAATGGAGCTCTTGATCAACACACCCCCGAGCATCGCGGAAGAAGACACCGACCCAACTCTTTCCACGCCCAGTAGTAGAGGCAGCTATGTCACCAGCGATTCGGCGATCTACGTGCAGGGCATGAACGTGCTCTGCGCGCCCTTTCTTTACGCCGCCCGCAGCGAAGTCGAGGCCTTCGCCCTATTCCACTCCTTTGTCACTCGCGAATGTCCCGGTTACATCCGCGGCGCCATGGACGGCGTTCATCGCGGTCTACTCCTAGTCGACCGATGTCTGGAAATCGTTGAGCCCAAGTTGGCCGCTTATCTGTTCTCCAAGGGCATGCAGGCCAAACTCTACGCGTTCCCATCCGTCTTAACGCTTTGTGCCTGCACACCTCCCCTACCGGAGGTCCTTCATCTTTGGGATTTTCTCTTTGCGTACGGGCCTCATTTGAATATCCTCTGTATCGTGGCCCAACTTATCCGGATGAGGGATACCATCTTGGAAAACCCAAGGTATGTTATTATTTCCCCTCTTCTTTCCCCCTCTGGGCAAACCCCTCCAGCCACGAGCTACTAGTTCAAAAAGCAAGAACAAGAAGTCAAAAGTCAAAAGTCAAAGTCAAATTGGACACGTCAAATCCACGCATCACAAACTGACCCATCATGTTTTCGCTTGATTCTCCACAGCCCCAACAAAATCCTCCGATCCTTTCCTCCCCTCGACGCCAAAGAAATCATCGCCTTGACCGTCCTGATCGTCCGAAAGATTCCGGAACCATTATATGCCGAACTGATCGACCATGCTAAATAGTTCGTGTCGTGGACCCTACTACAGTGCTCAGCTCAGCCTCAGCCCGGTCTCGCCCAGCCCAGCCAGCTGGACTCAGCTGGATTCAGCTCGTCTGGCCACGCCTCGACTCGGTCCCGCTCCTCTCCCTCTCCCTCGCTGTCTACCTCACTCTATACCCATTTCCCTCTCCTTCTCCTCCCTCTACCTCTACCTCTATAATCGCCTTTTCTCCGAACTACTCCTCCCTAAGACCTTGACCAAATTCACAGAAAGAAGTGATTATTCTACGTGTACGATGTATGGATATTGATATTTAGCAGATTGCAAGCAAGAGTTTCTTCATCCCTCCTTTTTCTTTTTTTTTTTTTTTTTTTTTTTTACTTCTTCCTTACTGGGATTGATACGATATGATTTGATTATCTTTTATTCATTTCTATTCATGAAACCTTGCTCTGCTTGAACTCTTAATGTGGCGTTTTTTCTTGCATTTTTCTTCGTTATTTTTTTGCTATTTACCCTGCCCTGCCCTGCCTTGCCCTGCCTGCTCTTATGCATGATGTACTATTTATTGATTTACCTTACCCTTACCCTTTCCATACCTACCTAGGTAACTAACTACCTAGGTACATACTTTTTACTAACGGGCTGACACTGACTGACTGATTGATTGATTGATTGATGGATGAATGACCGCATTTATGAAAGATGAAATTGAAAGATTTGATGCGCTGAAGAATCAGAAGAGAGCGAGATCGAAGTGGGATGGTTTGTCGTTCTTGCCTTGTCTTGCCTTGCTCTATGTATTTGTATCTTTACGTTTGTTATTGACGTTGATGTTGATGTTTATGGTCATGTCGATTCGGTAGATGATTGATGAATTCTATGATGATGTGCTTTATTATCTCTTCCCTCTTCCCCCTTTTCTTCGTTTCTTCGTTTCTTCGTTTCTTTTGAAATTTGTAATTTTTAATTCTAGTTATCCGTTTACCCTGAATTAAGGCCAAAGTAAATACCTAGATAAATCTCCCATGTATACTGTATACGGTGGAAGGTACCTAGACTCCCGTCGGTAGGTATAAAGGCAATAAGAATATTAAGCTAAGGTTGGTTGATTGATTGGTCCTTTCTACCTACAAACCTCTATATTCTGATTTTAGCTACATAGGTAAATCCATCCTCCTCGACGCCGCTTTCCCTGACGAGTTAACCATGAGAGGGAATTCAAATGACAAAATATCCATAACAGAAAGGGGAAAGAGGGGAAAAGTCCAACCATGTTTCCGCTCCTCTGATGTTTTATGTCAAAAGATTCAAATCCGGTCCTATTCCTTCCCGTCCATACTCCAGATTTCTCAATTATCCAATGTTGTTGGTGATGCTGTTTCAATCAATGTACTGCACTACTTCTTGCTTTTTCTGATTCCCTCGCCCGGAGGGGAGACAGATCGAGCACTTCACTGAGGTGGAACGGAGGCAAGAAACAAAGGAGAGAGGGAGATCAAGTGGCTACTGCTCTCCTTCCGATCCCTGACCCGTTCACAACCAATGGTTGGCATCGGTCTGCCTTGGGCAAGGATTCCTTTCGCGCTCCAGAGTTAGGGGCAGTCTGGGGAATGACTGGAGAAACCCTCCTCTTGTTTTCTGCAGGGGTCTCCGGTGCGACGGCATGGCGTGCGGTGGTGTCAGGAGTGTTGGAAGGAATGGTAGGGATTTCGAGTCCGTGAGTGGGCCGCGGATGTGTCGGTGGCGGAGGGTTCTGGGAGGCCAAACTATACGCGCCATGGATGCTGCGGCCGATCTTCACGCGGATCTTGGCCCCCATGAAGATGGCATTGTTGTATCGGGCGACGGCGCGCTTGGCCTCGTCGGCGTGATAGAATGTCACCCGCGCAAAGCCCTTGCAGCGGCCCGTCTCGGCGTCTACGGGTAGCTCGCTCTGCTCGATGCTATTGTTGGTGTTAGGGCCCTGGAGGAAGGTCTCCAGATCTGCCTTGGTGGTCGTGGTGCTGAGATTTTGGATGAAGACGGTTTTGCGAAAGGTGGGCTGAGTTGGAGGACCGGACCCTGGTGCCGTTCGACACGGCGCGGGGAAGATAGGCGAGTTGGGGTTGAGGTTGATGTTCCGAGTGGGCATCGCGTGGCTGTACATGGGCTTGTTGGCGGAGCCGTTGTTCATGCGCATGGCATTGATAGAGGCTTCGTGAAGAGGGTGAGGCATTGGGGAGAGCGCGTAGGGCGGGAGAATGGCGAAGGCAAGATTGGGGTCACAGAACGACCGGAGGGCTGGAGAGGGTGGAATTCCGGGGATTGGTTGGGATAGAGGATCTGCGAAGATGGGCAGGAACGGTTGAGGAGGCATCCCCATGGGGCTCATCATCTGCGCTCCGTACTCGGGGCTTTGGTACGTCGGGCTGGTAGACATCACCGGCCTGTTCTTTGTTAGGGTCTAGCTTTGGTTAAAGACGTGTAGAGTACTCACTCTGGGGTCATGGGAGACGGTGGCACGGCCAGGTTCTGGGTGACTCGCGGGGGAGTCGAGTAACCAGCCACATAATTGGGGGGAATCACGCAGGTTGGACTCTTGGTCGGCCCAGCAATTGGACGAGTGGGTGAACTGGTGCGAGCCAACGTGACCACCAGACTCTGTCCCTCCCAGCCGTTGGTGGATAATCTGTCTGAAAGCGCATGGCCTCGTCAGTCTGTATTTTCTTTTGAATTAAAGGGCTACTGCACAACATGACGCACGGTAGGTCCGCCACGCTTCATCTTCATTCTTCACGATGATTTGGCCCAGTCCGGTAGGAAATCCATGATTGTCGTCGTATACCACCGCTTGTCGGATATGTAGCGCAGTCTGCCGCACCATATCCTTAAGCTCTTGCCAACGACAGTGGGCTGGAATCTGTTCTCTCAGTAAGACATGCCATCTCGAAGATTTCGCAAAACGACGGGGGTGGATCAACGGCTTACCCCCTGGAGGAAGAGAACAAACTCCTCTTCTGACCCGCGGGTCTTGGTCATTCGTGTTTTTTGAGGAGCGGGCATGGTGTCGAGAACAGTGTTTCGCCTTCGAGAGTAGGCTTGGTGGACTGGCGTCCAGAGCGTGGTGAGGCGAGGTGGGGAGTTGAGGAGATCACAGCGGTCGACAGATCTACTACCGTCGAAGCTTCAAGAAAAGACTATCGATGAATAGATAGAGTTCCGCGCAAAGGTCTGGACCAACTGAAGATCACGAGCAAGAGGGGGGGAAGGAAAGAAGCGAATAAGAAAGGTAGCGAACGTCGGTCTGTCGAGCAAACCAGATCAGGTATTTGACTAGTCAGTCTATCATATACAGATTCTGCTTCGTCTCTCACGGTTACGACAATGACAGCTGCTGTCTCATGCACGACGGTATACCCGACGGCACATTCGAGAAGGGGAAATTAAATCGCTCGCCTTTTAAACAATGAGGAAGAAGGCGGAACCATCGAAGGAGAAACAAACGAGAGAAGAAAAAGAAGAAGAAGAAGAAAATAAAGATCGAGGTTGAACTCGATGCGAGAGTATCGACGATCGGCTTCGCACTACCCAGTTCCACACAAACGAAGCGAGGTTGGGGAGGAGATTCGTTTGAGCAAAGGCAATAGTGCAACGAGGCCCCGGGAAGATGAAAACGAAGGGACGGCAGCCACTGATGCACCCAGCTGACGAATAATACAACGGGGTTCTGGAGGTGAACAAGTGGACTAGCGAGGACTGGATAGAAATCTGATGCTGGGATGTGTCAATTTGTCCCTAGTCTGATGGATATGATCAGAGTGGGTGCGCAACAGCCTGATATGTCATGCATCAAGATCCTAGTTGGAAGGTAATTGGGAGGATCGTTGAAGGGAAGCAAAGGAAGGGGTGGGAAAAAAGAAAGCAAAGATGACCTACCGTGACCATGCTTTTTTTTTTCGCATTCCCTTTTTCCCCCTCTTTCTTTTCTTTTTTTCTTTTTTCCTTTAAATTTTAATATTTTCGTGTTTTCCCTCTAAGGGGGGTTCCATGGCGTCGAGGAGGCGACAGATCAGAAGCGATTGATAGGCATGTAAAGGTCCGACCCTCACCACCCGACAGAGGGAGAAACGCGGACAGGCATCCAGAGCAGCCAGAAATAGTCAGAGACACTCACAGCCCTCGAGTACGTAACTCTTGGCACGTTCGGGGTTACACCGCCAGATCTCAGGGCAGCCACAGCAGAGGCGAGGGGGGAGAGTCGGGGAGAGGAGACAGAAGGGGAGCTCTTGCCAGATCCGATGGCAAGTGGAGCATCAGCCCTGCGTTGTTCTGGCAGCATCACGGCTGCATTTCCGAAGGGCATTGTATCGGCAGGCGATCAGTCCGGACTGATGGTACTCCGTAGAAGAGGATAAAATAAATAATGATGATAATGAACCGAAAATTGACAATCAAAAATCAAAAAAATCAGAAAATAATCATCAATCCGATCTTCGAATCCGGATAGATCTCATTTATCACGGCGACGGTGATTGGAGGGGATACAAAGCAATCAATAGGAAAGACCCAGCGGATCTTTGCTTATTTCGAGTGGGATGCAAGAGAGGCGAGAGGGATGGATTCATCATCCAGCCGGTTGGATGCATCACGTCTGATAAGCGGCCACTTGCGAGCTCAGCCTCGGATCCTCCGCAGGGGGTTAATCTGGGAATTATTATTAGTATATATCATACGCAGTTATACGGACGCATCCCGGGCTTCCAGATGAGACAGGGGCATCGCGGCAGGGCGAGAAAAAAAGAAAGTAGGACACGGCCACCACGAGAATACAGTACTTACTCATGATAATTAATCATGCTCATTATGATAACTAATTATCGCAATTTGACCAGACGCCCCGTCCAACTCACCTCCATTTGGCGGAACCTGTTTCAGCAGCGGATGATCCTAGCATCGTGCATATGAGCTGTCAACGAGTCAAGGCCGCTGCCCGAGACACCGCCAGAGTGGGCAAAAGATACATCGAAAAGAATGTCGCGCGGCAGATTCGCCGGTGGAGCTTCCCCTCTCTCTGTCTCTCGTCACGAACCCTTTAAAAAAGCGAGGGAAAATGAAGGTATCGGGTATTCCCGAAGGCTCGTTTGATGGTGGCGATGAAGGATCGGACGGGATGGCAATGTGTACTGTGTAGACTGTAGACACTAACATCAATAGTCGATCGACCCTTCCTCCACCGTGCCATGGCTCCGGTAAGCCATGATCATCCGCTAGTTCGAGCTCGATCGGTTGCTTCATCCTGATACTGCAGTGACTACGGTTCCCCCAACGCCATCGTATCTAGACCGGGGATTGCACGACGTTCGTCCACTCTAGACTGGTTCACCGTCTATCTCCTGCCGCTACCAGAGCCTCAGAGTGCTTATTATTACCTACAAGCCGAAAGCACCTGTCAATCAGATAGATCGTCTCCGGTCGGAAGAAATCCCCGGACATTTTCCTGATTCGAGCACGCCTGGGGGAATAGCGTGCAAGGGAGCGCACGAATTGAGATGGCTGGGAATGGGGATCAGATGATAAGAATGAATTCCGTCTACGGAAGACACCAGCGATCAATCCACGCTTGCTCGCATGGCCATATGCATACCACATCATAATCATAATCGTAATCCCATTGACGGTGTAACCTAACAAACAGCGAGGTTATTTCGCTGTTTGACATCAGTCACTGCAGTCATTGCGGTAAATATTTCGTAGACGGTTACTAGTTACTACCCCTTTGCGATCAAATATATCTCTACCCACCTATTAGGTACAGTGTACATACGGTAAAAATCTTCAACAAGAGCCATATAATTACACTTGAAAGACCCAATCAAAAACGAGGCTAAACAAAAACGAAACAAAGATACGCAACCCAATTGCACTCTCCAAACCACTCCAAAGACAGATAAATGTAAGGCACCAAGCCTCAAACGAGCCCGAGACACGCAACCCAAAGAATGCCCACCTGCAAACGACCAAGGCGAATCCACATCCTTACGAGTCCCCAATAAGCTATAATATAAATTAATTAACCGTGAAACCGAATCCAGAGACGGCTAATTTGATCAAATACTTCCCTCAATTTCCCCTTCCTGTTTCATCGGGAGGAATCGAATCTATCAGGCAGCCCATGTGGAGTCCCAAACAGCTGGATGAGATTGAAACCGTCCGTACCTAACCCAGGTCCAACACGAAACGAAGAAAGCCCACCGATCCATGGCTTTGTGCCTCCACAAACTCAAATGATTCATTTCATTTCATTTTCGCTCTCTCTTAGTTTCTTGGATCGTAGAAAAGGGGGAGATAGACTTGATCATGTTACCAGGTTGTTGACGTGGTGGCCAGGTGGCTTTCTTTTCTTTTTCTCGTGTCTTCTCTGTCTATTATTGTTTGGTCACTGTTAGGATGGGCATTCCTTCTACAGTACCTTAAATAGTTAAAGTTTTAATTAATTACCTTGTAGGCAGGCAATCACTTGCGAATGTTTCCTTGACGCCTCTGGCTTGTTAGTGATTTCATGCGCCTGGCCTTCCATTATCTCTTTTCGCCTAGCTAGCTTACAATGATGTGTGCGATCTATAACTGAAGCGGATGGTGGCGATATTGTTCGATGCCCTTCGCCCAAAGTGTCTGACATGGTGGTAGAAGTATATAACACAACGCTGTCGGAGCATCAACGTGTCGATCGTTCAGACGAGACGTTTTGCTTGATTAACGAGGCCTGTATAAATTCGCATGCGTAAATTGAAATTATATCTGCTTTCTATGACAGTTTCAACCACCAGGTCTCAGCTGTCATGTCTGGAATCATTACCACCTTAGTCTCTACTTATCAGGTCAGCTTAACCCCGATGTACGGAGTACGGGAGCTAGCCGTTAATATAGTTCCTTCCTACAGCTACATTTCTTTATGGACAGCTTTAACCCCATGTTGGCAATTAAATGCACTACTTTTCAAGAAAATCTCTCCTTGGTTTTCTCTCCCAAAAAACATTGAGCTGGGTGTCTAGGGAGCCATACAAAAAAGCATTCAAAGCAAACCGAGGCCCTGCCTGTGAAATGATTCAGCTGTCTCAAGCTTACTTAGGTAAACAATGGATCTCTCAAAAGTACGTCAGAAAATAAGAATCCTTCCCACTCACCTCCAGCTTACACTCTCCCCGCACAAACACACCCAAAATGTCAACAGCAGAGCTAGAACCAACACCCACTCCCCCCTCTTTATCCTCAGGCTCAAACTCAGGCTCAGGCGATGCATTCCCCCTCTTTCCTTACCTCCCCCTATAAATCCGCCTGCAAATATGGTCCTTCTCCCTCTCTTCTCCCTCGGTCTTTGAACCCCGCACAGTGCACATCGCCTGCCATCGCGCCGTCCACCCGATTCATCGCCGTCGCTACGGCTGCGCGAAGACGTCCTCTCGTATATCCCGGAGCTGGAGCTGGGTTTGATCGAGAGGATGGTTGTGGATGTCGCGGGCGTGTATTACTTCGGACACTTCTATCTCGAGATTATATGGAGCATGGACAGGCTGAGGATGTTGGAGTTGGTGGTCGAGTTTACGCATAGTGATCGTGTGTCTGCGGGACGAGGGGCTTGAGTGGAGGAGGAGGGGAATGGGGATGAGGATGAGGATGGTGAGGATGAGGAGATCGATGATACAGAGCTAGGGTTTGATGTGAGGGATTGGATGCCTAGAGGAATTAGTGAAGCACAGCGCGAGCGCCTGGAGTGTGAATCGGGCGTGGAGTCGTTGTTGGATGAGTTCATGGAGATGAGGGAGAGTGGTCCAGAGTGGGATTGTCTGGATGTGAATGTTGTTTTGAGAGATTCGAGGGCTGTGGTGGGGGATATAGCGGGGGGAAGGGGAAGCTCGATGGATGAGGATGTGGGTATTTTAGTCTGAGGACAGCACATGTTTTGATCATAGCAAGTATAACTGGTGGGAGATAGCCCCCGAGACTGTCTACCCATCTACCAATTGTCTAACATATTAGCTCTAGGTCCCAGAGTCTTAGCATCACATTAAGAGTACCAATACCTATTGTCAACACATATGAACGGTGTGAGCTCAGCGGGAAAAGCCCAACGGAAGGGCAGAAAAGGGCATGGCATGTTCTCTGAGTTGGCGCCCGTAGTTTTTGCTCGGCAGGTACCTGCTGAACCAGGCCCTGCAGCATCTCCCTTTTGTCCAGTAGAATAAAAACAAAGAAGAGAGAAAGAGTACGGTAGAATGATCCACGTCAGATGCCTACCTAACTGTCTGCCATGCCACCGCAGGGATTCTTTGCCTGATCGAGGCAGCAGAACCTCGGTATCTACCTCCGTCCTACCTACACCGTACTGTTTGCACGACGACGTCGTACCACCCGCAGCATGGCGCCCATAGCTAGGTACCCCCGTACCTAAACAGGCCCAACGACCAATTAACAGATATACGTAATCCTTCAACCGCATCTCCCTTGTCGGTATGTAAGGCACCCGGGAGGCGTGCTCTGTCAGACCAATCGATCTCGCTCAACGGCGGCACGAAGTAAGGGGGAAGGGGTAGATTATCTGCCTGGGCGTGACTCGTACTCCGTACTCGGGCTGTAGGAGCCTAGGAGGGGCTTGCTTCAAAGGGGGGTGATTATTTGGGTCTGATCTATTTGTGTGATTTAGTTATCTTGTGGTGCCATTGTTCCGGGGGGGATAGTAAACGCTGGACTCAACGCTAACTAAAGATATCCATAATTCATAGATCCGTTCATTCTTTCATTTCTTTTTCTTTTTTGTTTTTTTTTTTGTTTTTTTTTTTTTTTTTTTTTTTTTTCTTTTTGTTTCTCTGTTTCCTGGGGCTGCCGAGCTGGCGTTCCTGAAACTTGGGTCTAAGTAGCTTTAGTCGGTGGACTAGGGTTGAAACTAGCGTGTAAATCGTCGTCTTGGGTTTGGCGGTGGAACTGATAGGGGGAGGGGAATGATTCGGGAATTGCTGCAGTAAGACTGTCGACTATTATTGTCCTTCGTAGTTCCTATCACTAAGTCAGGTGGTTAGATAGTAGAAATGTAGAATGGTTACTTACTTGCACACTATAACTAGTGAAGTGACTCAGAAGAATTAATTAGTTGCCTTGCTAGGGCTGGTGGTCTGCTTACTTGCCTATATAGGTAGGGATCTTACGATTTCGGATTCGCCATCGAAAAGGGAGTGTACGCACTACGGAGTACATAATACATACTCAGTAGTTTAACAGTAATGATTGCGTGGGCCATTGGACGGGGTGGTAACTCCTTACATTTGCCCTGAGAAGACGAGGCGACGTGTATGCTCTGTGCTGTACTCCGTAGGTAGGTAGGCAGGCAGATAGATAGACGAAATGCCTGTCAAGAACGAGGAGGGCGGCACGTGCATGTCAATACCTACCTTCTCCGTCTTAGGCAGGCTTCCTTTACTCCGACCTGGCAAACATGTGGTGAATGGTGATTTTCCAGCTGCCGATGATCGCACGCCCAAACGGTCGATCATCTGGGGGTGAAGCAGCTAGCAAGTAGCTACGCGGTGGGTTTGATTTTAATTACGATGGACAGTGGCCCTCCGTGGGAAGGAAATGGTGTCGGTTGGTTGTTGGATCTGATTTGGCGTGGGTGTTTACTCCGTACGCGGACTCTACTTGGCTTTCGAATAAAGCTGGATTTTTGCAACATGTTCAAGTTAAAGTCAATGTTTATGCATGTTATTCATTTGGGTATGAGTGGTAAAAAGTATAAATTGAGTAGAAAAATCATTTCGAAACCGCCAATGCAAGACTCGCTGATGCTTGAAACATGATTGGGTATTAAACAGGTTGATACAAAAGAAAGGCGTCTGATGGCCTAGAAAATTGCTTGCTCCAATGGGGATCAGAGGGGGTGAGGGGGAACAGGAGAAAAAAAAAACAAAACCAGAAAAGATGATCTCGAAACTTCTATCAACTTAATCCAGATATGGCAAGTAGGCGGGAAAAATCAAGATTGCGACTTGTCCGCCCGCACCCCCATGTCACATGGAAGTGCTCTGACCCTTGGCCGACCCGTCAGATCCTGCTTAGCCTCATCGGTGTATACCCCAAATCCTCTAGGTAATTCCCCCGTGTAAATGTTGAGCGCTCGGGCGCGGTTGTCGGAGTCATCGCTGGTTTGAGATCATGTGAGGAGTTTGGGGAGGATCCGGTGAGGAATGGGAGCGAAGGCAGTATCCATTGTCGGATCTCGGAATTCAAGGGCCAGGCTGACGATTCGAGTCCTCGCTTGAAAACCGAAAATTTATCCTGTGCCAGCACAATAGGTAAAATTTCTTGTTCCAGGTCGAGGGGGAAAAGACGTTCGCCGGAGGGAGTGACCGAAATGATAAGTAGAATCCAGTGTATGAATCAACCACGCCGGCAGTCGGCGACTTCACGTGTGGAATATAGCAGCGAGGGTGGCTAGCAGAGACACGGCGAAAAGGGTGTGTTCATCATGATGGTTATTCCGATGTTTTTCGTTGCGTGGGTCTTGTCGACGATCGGGCCCGGCTTCAACGAATGAAGCCGACCATGGAGGCACAGCGGCTGCAGTAGTAGGAGTTCATGCCGAACCGGACCACGCCGGGGGAGGATTCGTTTTCGAGGCTCATGGATCGCTGGCAACGGGAGCAGCGGACGATGTCGAAGTTCATGCCCTTGGGGCCGTCGGGGGTAACGACTCCCTTGGTGGAGGGTTGCGGTTGGACTTGGACGGAGGGGGAACTCATTTTCATGTGAAGCTGTGAGGTGGATTGGAAGGGAGCGACTCCGGAGTCGCGGCAAGAGTAAACGGTCCCAGTGGTAGGGTGGGGAGCGAAAACAATTAATTCGGTCGTAGGAAGGAGGAGAGAGATTGAAGAGACAAGAGAGAAAAGTCTCGAACAGCAAGAGAAGAAAGGAATAAAGAAGGCTGAGTCAAGGCTATGCAGCAAAGAAATTGCGCGGGACCCGGAATAATATTCCTTTCTTCGGCGACCTGACCTGACCTGAATTTCTTAGGCAGAAAGAAATCGGGCCGCGGTAGAACCAAACAAGAGTGAGGTGTATGGAGGAGGAAGAAGAAGAAGAAGAAGAAGAAGAAGAAGAGAGAAGATAGATAGATAGGAGGTGGCGAGAAAAGAATGGTGGTGAGAAGAGGTAGTATGGGCGAGTAATAATTAATTAACGTCGAGCGGGTGAGGTGGTAGCAGGGAAGCAGGGAAGTTGAATAAATAGAATGGAGCAGGGCTGGAAGTATTCTTCCATTCCCATCCCAGAGCCCAGCGCCAAGGGCAGGTTGAAGGGTCAGATCGGTCCACTTTTCCCCTGTTTAGTCTGATGTGGATAATGGTAATCACAGGAGGGAAAAAAAGAAAAAGGAAAAAAGGAAACAGGAAAAAGAGAAAAAGAAAAAAAAAGAGGATCAGGAGATGGACTAGAGAAGGAATTGCTTAGGCTGCCGCTCTAGTTCTGGATTCATGTTTATTTTATTTTATTTTATTTTATTGTCTTGGTCTTCTTATTATTTTCTATTTTATTTGATTTGATTTATTCTGCATTGATGAGCAGCTCTAAATCATCCCTATAAACCCAAAGGTCTCCATCCTCAAGCTCAAAAAGAACGGGAGGATACCCCGAGGGCACCGTGAGAGGGCGGAATGTGGGTTTCGCAGTTTCAGAATGACTCCCCGTTGTCAACCACGGGCGGAAATCAAAGTTGACCGTCCTGGTCGACGATCGTGAATCACCCGTCAAGTCGGGTCGACTATTGCGAGATTCCTTACGGCGTTCATCGGTCTTGTCTACGGAGTACACTTTATAGTTTATAGTTACTCTACGGAGTATACTACCAGGTGGATATACTCGGAGATGAGCCCTGGCATTCGGATGAATGTGAATTTCCCCAAGTTACCAGGCCCATACCTTCCACGGGACGAGGGGCTGCAGCGGGCGACATACATACACAGTGTACATTATTACCTCCTCATTGCGTGTTGCAATGCAGAATTCACTCAAATGTCGCAGCTCCGATGCAGCACACTTGGGTTCCCAATCAGGCTTGGTTCCATGCATTCCATCCCCGTCCATCGCCCTCCTCCTCCGCCTCCCATACGTTTGTTGGCCAGGTCGTGTCGTCATCGTCTTGCTCGAGGTGACGGTCTGCACTCCTCGCCGTCGCTCCCTTCCTGCTCGCTTCCTCAAGAACGATCCCCGCCATGGGTTCGCCAAATTCAATTCTCCCCCGTTATCTCGACCAATTCGGGCCTGTCTTACTCTTCTCCCTCATGTCCGCCAATCCACCAATCTGGTTTGGTCACTCACTAGTGTGCCGGTTGATTTTGGAACTATTGGATACTAAAATGGATACAGGCAGGGAAAAAGACACAAAAATCAAGAAAGATAGGGAAATAGTAGCCAAAAAATGACAGAATACGGAGTAGAAAAAAAAGGGAAAAAAAGGAAAAGGCGCCATGATAGCCGGGGCGGAGCATGTGGCTCTCGGGAACGGCCAGTGGCTGCCTGCCATTCCAGTGATTCCACTACTCGGTGCCCGTTGACAGTCGCCAGAGAAGAACCATCCTTAGTTCCTCACTACCGGGGGTTCGAGCGTTCCACTCTTGGCTATTGGCCTGAGTAGGCAAAAAGTCGCTAAGTCAGAGACTCTCGAATTGATCTTCCAAATTCCAGACCTGGGATTCCAGACTCTGGAGTGCCAGAGGTAGTTAGTAGTATTGTGGATGGCTCCTCCAGACGGTACTTGCGGGCGAGGTATCTGCGCGCGACGGCTGCCACTCCCAGGGTACTTGTCGCCGAAGTCACCCACTCGCGAATCACGATACGGTTCAGCCTCGTGGACGCTCAGAGGAACTGCGGCTGTGCTGCATTGAGCATTCCCCATGAGGCGGTACGAACTAAACCGTCTAAACTATGATGGGCTCCACCCCGGCCGTTTCAGAATTTCTGCCTGTGACTGACGGGGAAACGCTGCTTGCCCATCATTCCCGCGCCAATTTCCCCCTCTGCACGCAGGCATTTCGGAGGGGGAGATTGTACTCCGGAGTATCATGTCAATTGCCAAATCATAAAGGTATGTAATATGGATGTACCATTGTACGGAGTATGTCCACGAAAGACATGCGTGGATCGCCGACCGGACTCGAGCGGACCACCCACTCCTAGTATTCCAGTGGTAACATCGACAAACAAATCCGCCAAACCTCGGGTCGACGGCCTGGTCTCTGGTAACCAGACCCTGGTCCCGCACCGTGAATTGCCCTTTTGGGTAATTCTGGGTTTCCCCAACGGGGGTGTACGGCATTGCATCCCCTCGGAGACTACTAGTACTGATTTACAGTACAAAGTGAAAACTGAAAATACACCCCGGGCTGGATTGGCGCTTCAGTCATGGGCTGACTGCGACCGACCGGTCTGCCCGCCTTTTTCCCCTCCTCCCTCCGTTCTACTGTAAGTCTAACCCCCACTAAACCCCATCTGCGATTATCACCGGCCCTGACTGGTGTCACCCTCCCCTTGGACATGAGCGTCGCTTACGAGCTAGTTGCAGCCAGTAGTGCAGCCGGTGGCTCCGAGGCAACAAAGCCGAGAATGCGGGCTGGTTATTTTCCCCCAAGACAGCCCGCTTGGTCTGGAGAGGGGCGAGGGGGGAGAGGCCGAGAGGGGAAAGGGGGGAGAATACCTACGTAGTACGTAGGTCTTCATGAATGGTCAATCTACTCCATACCTCCGATCATGATTGACAGTGATTGAATATCGTCGGTAGATAAGTTGCCAGGTCCTACTCCGTACTTAGGTTCTACTAGTGTTAAACCCAGTGCGGGAAAAGTGCAGAGATTGCCCGCAAAGTCAATCGTACAGAAAGGTGAAGACACCCAAACTACAGAAAACGTCAGCCCGTTTCGACGAAGTACATGACCATCCTGAGTCCTTTTTTTTCATATCTGCCTATTTTGTTCTTGCATGAAGCCACATGTACCGTACATAATACCATATTATCCAATATATTAATATGACTCTGTGCCGTTTTCCCCGTGCAGTCTAAAAAAAATGCCACTTACATCTTCACACTAAATTGCCTGCTGCATCTCGCAGATTAAGGTCGTACGAAATTCCCAGTCCTCCCCCTGTCAGTCTGTCCCCTTGAGGAACAACCGAACCAAACAAGAGAGAAAAAAAACCAAGGCACGGACTGTTGAGGCGGGCCACAGATGTCACTCCCCCAATCCCCGACGACATATGACCGGTGGAGGTACAACCACTATGTCTTGGGGGTTAAGCATTGGCGGTCCTTTTTGCGTCGGAATTTCGGGGTCTTCTTCAGGGTGAATGGGGGATCTAGATTCTAGACTTTTTGGTCAGATCTGCGGATGTTCGGCAGTGGCAAAAATCAAAATATATTGTGGACGTTATAGGCTTGGTTAGTCGGCTTGGTCGGGCGGGTATACAGTGCAAGGACGGAGGAATAACCACCACCTTGTAGATACCCCGTACACGGAATGATAACATCGTAACGTATGAGCAAGGATTCTGCGCCCCGATGTCATATGGTAACGCGGATCGATATTCCATCACCAATAGCAAAAGGATTCAAAGATTCGACTCTGATCGCTCCAGTGGGGTCATCGATTGGCTGATTGACTGATTGACGGAAGCACGCGAAATCCGGAAATCTTGGAATGATCAACTCTAGATTGTGAGATTACGAATGATTGAATCACATTCGGACGGGGTCCCTGAATCAGTAGATGCAGCAGCAAAAGACCATGTGATATCAGGATGATTCGAGCGTTGACATCAAAATTGCAACTTGTCGCCTGGTTCCTGTTTACTTTCCTCTGTAGTCCCAATGGAAATATCAATCCGGACGATGTGCCTGTCATGGTCACGGGCGCTGGATGCTAACGTAATTCCCGACTGAGTGGGCATCCCCGACCGGGTGGGCACCCCAACCGAAATCGACCACGCATTCAAGAATTGAAGCTATTCAAAATCAACAAAGCAACGCGATTTTTATTGAAGCTATTCAAACTGCGCGTGTAGGACATCTAGTTCTAGTGTGGCCTTGGACATTGCAATTAGAACATGTCGGTGGAGCGCGTTCTAGGGCCCCTGAAGTTGAAGTTCTAGCCTGCATATATTCATGATTTATTGCCTCTTCCTGATTATTTCGCTGTTGAATTGAACTTCTCATCTCATCTATGGGATAGGCCTCAGTAGAAGCCATTTGACGCTTCGATCGAGCCTTTTTTATGCGATTGTTTGCATTTTCCGCACGTAAATCGGCGTTTTCTTTCGCGAGTTGCGCCGCGTTGTAAAGCGAGTATTCGTAGCCCTTTAAGAAGCGCTGGAACAGGCGTTTTGAAGGCGTAGAGGGACTCTTGGATCCCTGCTTTAGCATTTCTCCAATTGATGAAGCCGATTTTTGCAATTGCTTTACTGTATGAGGCGTCACAAGTCTTGAATTTGTAGATCCACGGCTCCCTGGGGGTGTAGGAGTTGAAAGTTGAATATTTAACTACTCGAGCACTCTCGGAGGTTGAAAAGGGACTATCCCTGCTGCAGCGAAACCATTTTGGATATTTGAAGCAGTGAAGACCTGTAGATGAGCAGTAGGATACGCCTGCAAGAAATCAAGCTTATCAATATGATTGTATCCGAGCCGTATTCGCTGTTCAACTAGCCCTCCATAAGCGCGGTTTAGAGGGCCAAAACAGCCAACATCAAGCGGTTGTAAGAGATGAGATGAATGCAGAAGCATACAGATAGGAATAATCTTATTATCCTCACATAATTTATCGAATGCAGGCGTAAGATGACTCCCATGGCCATCCAAAACGAGCAGGCGATATTGGCCCACTGTACGGCGAGATGTCGTAGGAATAAAGACTTTTTCAAGCCATGAAAGTCCGATTTCATCAGTAGTCCAGCCATTCGGGCTGACTTGAATCATCCAATCGCCCGGGAGGCGCTCCTCTGTATACCAACCTTCAATATGAACCTTGCCTTTGAAGATAATGCAGGTAGGGACTGACCACCCGCTTGAATTAATACATTCAATCGTTGTAACCCACTCCCGGTTGTCTGGCTGAATAAGATGAGGTTTCCCGGGCATATTAGATCTTGTTACTACCTTTTTAGTAGCGATAATACCCATTGCAAAGCCTGTTTCATCAAAATTAAAGATATCTCCATCCATATTGCATCCGAAATTTTTGAAGCTGATCAAACTACGCTTGTATTATTCTAGGGTCCTCGCATTTCGCTCGCTCGTAATTATATCACCTCGAAAAGCGAGATTTGGCCTCCGGGCGTCGTTTTATAAACTGGGTGACCCAGTTCTTTCCGATAGGTTTAAATCATGATGGATTGTCTGCTCGGAGGATGATTTCGGCCATTTCTTGTACGTGGGACGGTCTTGGAGGCATTCCGCGCGAATCCATAGAGATGATCCATTGAACAAGCGATTCCTCTTGAAATAGCGATAATCGATGAGAATTTGCGTGAGTTTCTGCGCGGTAAGATTGTCCTTGAGGCGCCTCTGTAGAGTTGTTCGGGGGATTTCATAAACCTTTGCTGCGCGAGCTACCGAAGAGGTTTTATTTTATTTTGAATAGCTTCAACTGCGAGCAGGACACTACCCTCTTGATTCTCGAGGTTTTGAGATATTTGACTCATTTTTGGTGGTGTGGTTGATGATTGAATGACTTTAATTGATCGCGTGTTGAGAAAGTTGAAGTGGGGTGCCCACTCGGTCAGGAATTACGTTAAGAGGTGCACGGTTCTTCGCTTCAACATGTCATGCGATATCTTGTCTATCTCTGCAGTCTGCCCTAAAATGTCTCCCGTGCATTCTGAGCTCTGTAGATCTTGTCCCACTTCCCTCCTCGACCTCCTGGGGAATACATTACCGGACCACAACTGTTCTACTAATTTTAGTTAAACCAAAACATTTCCTCTGGAGGATGAATAATGCTGACAGCCAAGGTAGATAACCCGGCAAGCTTCGAAGATCACTGCGACTAAGAGGGCGACCGGTAGCCATAGACAAGTACACTGCTCTTCCGACCGTTGGATGGGTCAGCATGGTACCCCCCAGACTACAGTGTGTACACAGTAGGTCAGGTAACTGATATTGCTGGGACAAGGAGCCATGATATCTCGCATGATGTTCCCATCTATGATGAATTGCTAACCTATGGATCAGTTGTTAGCACTATCTACGGTCTACTCCGTAGTCTTGAACGATGTAAAATCGTTAGTAGCACTGTGGAGTGTTCTATCCCGATGTACCGAGACGAATGTGCCGTGACTCCGCTCGCGAGATTGCGGCTGACACTGGCTGCAGTCATAGAGGAATGGAGTACACTGACGGTGTACGGTGTAGTCGCCCGGGTTAATATTAATGTCGGATGTTAAGTTTACTGTCTCAAGTCCCGCATTCGCCTAGATTGCCTACACCATGAAGGGAATTGAGAACGGCTTGAAGGTGGGGGAAAAGGTTGGCAACGCTGGGGCACCTGCACGATGGCGCAATAAGACAGCGCCGAACGGACCGCTCCTTCGATGGCGCAGGATGCACGAGGACGAAAAGGTTAATCGGCGATGATCGAGATGCTCGTCGTGGTGAACGCGGAGAGGAGGAGAGGAAGACAACGGGTGCGCTGACATCATCTCACATGTCCGTTCAAGGGGCCCTTCGTTACAAAACCACGCCATTGCCGACACGCTGTCGAGGGAGGGATTGAGGTGAAATGCGCCGTGGATGATGTCGGGGGAGAGGAGAGGAATGACAAGAAAAGAAAATGGAAAAAGACCCAGAAGGATGAAGAAGAATCTAGACTTGACGTGTTCACCTTCCCTAATCTTTATCTCGTTCGTTCCCTTAACCTTCCCCCTGCGAATTAAGATTAGTCGACATGACGACGTCATGGCCTCATGGCGATGTCAGTTCAACCAGCTTTTGGCTCCCTTCCAGAGGAAGCGCTCCCTCAACCGCAAGACAGGAGACAGTGCAAGGGAGACGTTCTTTCTCTCATTTGCAAATCACCACTCACCCTAGTCACATCAGTGTGGTTGATCAACCGAGTCGCTGATTGCGCCAGCGGGTTGGACTTCTCGGCAGGAACGGAAAAGACACGCTTGCCTGGCGAATTATTCCATGACCCTTCTGGTCGATTGCATTGATTATCCGAAACTCTAGGCTGGTCAGTACACCGAGAAGGTGCGCTACGGCGATTTTCTCCTACCCGACCTTCTTCACTCAGGTAACAATAGACTCGCTCTTTCAGGCAGACCTTCGACGTTCATCTACCTGAGGACGGAGGGTTCCTTGCTGCTCGGCCTCTGCCCCGCCACCCCACCTTACCTCACAGCTGTTGACCGAACACTGCGCTACTACCACCGTCATTATTCTTTCTCACACTCTCCCTTTCTCTTCACCCCTCTTTCAATCTCCCAAGCGATCTCTTTCCCCCTTTCTCTATTTTACTTCTAGCGCCTGCCTCGTCCAGATAATCTTGGCCCTATAACCAAAACTACAATTCCATCCACCATGTCCAGCCCAGCCCCCAACCTCTACAGTTTCCCCAACAATGACGAGTTGGCCAAACAATTACGGCATTACGTCCTCCGCAACCAGAATGCCGCGCTGAGCCGCCACGAAACCTTCCGAATCGCTGTCTCCGGTGGCTCCCTCCCTACAGTCCTCGCCAAAGCCCTCCTAGCCCCCGGTAACGGAACTCCCGACGACACCGCTCAGTTTTCCAGCTGGGACATCTTCTTCGCCGACGAACGCGCGGTGCCGCTCGACCACGAAGACAGCAACTACCGTTTGTTAAAGGATGAGCTGCTGGACAAGATCCCGGCCGAATTGGGCACCCCGCGTGTGCACACCATCGACCCTGCCCACGTCAACGATGAAGACCCCCAGGAACTCGCCGATCTGTATCAGGAGGAACTCATGCGCATCTTTGCGTCCAAGGATAGCGTCAAGCTGCCCGTCTTCGATCTGATCCTTCTGGGTTGCGGTCCCGATGGCCACACCTGCAGTCTCTTTCCGGGCCACGAGCTGTTGCGCGAAAAGGACTCGTGGGTCGCTGCCATCGGCGACTCGCCCAAGCCTCCCCCCAAGCGTATTACCCTGACTCTGCCCGTCGTCACCCACGCCGTCAACGTCGCTTTCGTGGCCACCGGTGGCGGAAAGAAGGAGATCATGAAGCAGATTTTCGACGCGGAGGAAGGTCGCAGCCTTCCCTCGTCCCTCATCAACCAGGGTGCCGGGGAGAAGGTGAGCTGGTTCACTGACCACGCGGCCGTGGACGGAGTCGCCTTCCCTCGACGAGGAAGCCTGTAATGACATGCGAGATTGAGAATCCCAGGGGATGGAAATGCTTTAAATACCTGGCGGGACGAATGTGATACGAAAGGTCCTGTCTGTCTGAAAGTTCTTGGGCAATTAATTCTCATTAATTCACAGCGCCTCGATGAGAAACCGAAATAGTGATAATGCCGCCCTTGCCCGTCCTATTTTATTTTCATCTTGATGTATGACCTAAGTTGTTCGGATGCTTGCCAAAAGTTTGTGTTATCATTATTCTGCTGGTATCACGGGCGTTTCTAATTGAACGAGAGTAATGATTATCAGTGCAATTTCTTTTTCTTTTTCCTCCGAGTAATGAAGCAAATCTGAGAATATGAGAGACTTGTGAGTCGAGCGAGTCGAGAACCCTGCAGAATCTCGATGAAAGATTAACGAATAACGATTAACTTGGTCGCTCTCGTGGGGAAAAAGGGAACAGAAGATCTCGGGAATTGTTCGACTATTTTAAACTTCGCCCGTGCGCCACGCGCTGCGCTGAACTGTTGATCGAGTGACCGCTAGTTGACCTTCCACCCAATCTATCTACAACGACGGACTCCTACCCCGATCGAGGCTCATATCCCCATCGATATCCTTTCATCATATTAACCACGCTAATGAAGGACCGAATGCTTAGCAACGATGCCCATTCCTACGCGTTCCCTTTCGCTCCGTGATCCCCGTAAGCAGGTTAGTGGGCTGTATCCACCAATTTCCCCCCCTTGCCTTTCCTACTGTCATTTCCCCATCCCCAGCCTCTTCGATTCGTCTTCTACCTAGCCGACCACGGACTATGACTTGATAGCTTTGGACTAACCTCTGAGGTTTCTACAAGCCGTCAACTCTCGGACGCACAGCCTCAACCAGGACCGCTTCGACCTCCATCTCCTCCGGACCCTCGAATCCCCCCTCCTCGGCAGGGAGCGACAATGGCACCAAAACCAAGAGCCTCTTGCCCGTTCGTGACGAGGCCCGCTCCACGGCGTCGCCTGGACGCATCCCCAAGCCGCAAGAAAGTCGACTGCCCGAGCGGGGAACCAGGCTCGTTCAGAGGCCGCCAGCACAGCAGGACCCGCGACCGGTCGAGCCGACCGGTCTAACTCGACGCCAAAGCTTGATTCGACCCAGTGCGCTCAAACCGACCTCGTCGGTTCGGACCCCCTCGGTCTCGACCGGCTCAACAACACCCTTGACCACCCCGAAACGGGCCACATTCGCGCAAGGCCCGCCCTCTCCGTCCAAATCGGATGCCACCTCCAACCAGAATGGCCGTGCAGGGTCGCCAAAGAAGACGAGCATGGCTCCTCCGCCACGACCGGTTCGATCGACGTCGCTAAGGCAGCCGGCGAGCTCCAGTGCCGGGATCGGGTCTCCGGCGACCGCCCGGGGTCACGTTCGACATCGTAGCCAGGTCACAGCGGTTCCCAGTCAGGCCTCCAAGAAGCTGGAGCCGCCTTCGCCATCGACGACTACGACACGGTCCAGAGCCGGTTTCACAACCTACCAGCAACAGTTCTCGCCAAGGAAGGCCAGTGACAAGCCCGCCGCTGCGCAGTCCTCCGGCGGGTCTACGCAGCCAGACCCTGCCTTGATCTCGGCGTCCTGGCCGGAGATTGCATCACTCCAAACCGAGCTACTACAACTCAGTCTTCTACACCGGTCTTCCCTCCGACAGAATGTGCAGTGGAGAAACCAGGCCGAGGCGCAGCTACGGTCGAAATACGACTCGGTCGCGGGCAGATACCGGACCATGATCGTCGAGGAGAAGGAGTACCAACGGCGGCTAAACGGGCTGGCCTTGAGCGGGTGGCTCAAGAATACGCGGGAGCATAACGGGCAGCAGGGGTTTGAGGAACAAATCCGCATCCTGTCTCAGGTTACGCAGGAAGTCTGTGATTTAAATGATAGCTTGGCGGGCCGATACACATTGGCCGTGCAGGGATTCGAAGACTGGTTCCACAAGGCGAGAGAAATCACGAATTACCGGCTGGCGCAGCAGGGAGGAGGGGTTGTTGGCCATGGCCACGTCGTGTTCATCGACCCCATCGACCCGGCCTGGAAGGAGGAGGCGTATGCCATGACACTGCAGTTGGAACTCTGCGCCAGACAGCTAGAGAGTCTCGACATTCTGGGCTACGGGGAGGTAGAGCGGCTGGAAGATTCTGCCCTCCTGCGAATGGCGCGCGGCCTGGATGAGATGGTCAAATTGATGGTGGACGAGCTGAACGCCATCCGTAAGATCGAGGCCGATATCACAAGATCGGAGCGACAGTGGGTTAGTCAGCTCACGCGACAGTTCATGACCAGACGATCCCAGGAGACAAGATCCTCGGAGTTGGGAATGTGGAGGCAGTCGTCGTTGAAGTCATAGCATATTTCCGAGGGCCGTGCAGTTGACCTTCACCCGAAAACAAGTTACCTGCACTGGTGATTCAAGTTATCTACATGATACAGACGGAGTACTCCGTACACCGTACATCGGAGACCAGAGAAAGAGCCGGAGGGAAAAAGAACAGAAAGAGCAAAGAAAAGGAAAAAAAAAAAAAATTCGAAAAGAAGAGGGGCTACAAGTCGCCAAAAAAAAGATCATATCACAGAGACGGAGGAAAAAAAAAAAATAAAAATAAAAATAAAAAAAAATAAATGGGGGGCAAAAAGGAGAGAAAAGCATAATGGCCAGGTTCACCCCCATACTACCAAGGAACATCGCAGGGACCGGCGACACAGGCGGAAGGGCAAGCCGTCCAGATCAACTAATGCATTGATTTCCAAGTTCAGACCGGAGGCAAAATGTGTAAACCGGTCGTTCGCAGATTCTCGGGCCCGTTTAAACTGGTTTTTCCTAACCGCGCGGTCAGTTTGATTGAACCGACTGAACAGAAATATTGGGGCGATCTACTCCGACTAGTTCCCCTACTTCGCGACTTATTATTTTTTTTCTGTCTGAAACTTCGATTCAACTCTGGTTCTAAGTTCAGTTCCACCAGTCCGGCCGACCGCAATTTCGCCCGTTGTGCTAGATGATCGGTCTGGGATCTCAATCCTTGCCGGAGAGAAAGAGAAAGAGAGAGGCGAGCGACTAGATTGCGGGAGACCCTTGAATGCGACACGAGAACAAACATGATATGCCTGTTGGGCGGCCAGGATCCGGACCACCTTTCTTTTTTTTTTTTTTTTTTTTTTTCTTTCGTCTTCCCTTTCCTTTTCCAGAAAGCCGGGAAGTGGTTGGTCCTTCCTCTGTGACCTGGACCGGTTTTTACTGTTATCAAATATCATGCTATTGAATGCGCTAGTACAGCGGGCGTGGATAATAATTATACGCGGGCTGTGTACGACGAGGGAAAGGCGCGTACACCGTATGGAAAGCAAATGAAAGGGAGAATGTGCCTTCTGCACCGATAACCGGCCGAGTGGCCATGAGTCATGATGTGGTATTCTACTCCCTCAGGAGATATACCTGAGACTCTTCTTGCACAACCCCGGACTTGATAGGCTGAGTCAGCAGGGAAAGCAATCCCTGCCCAAACGGGACTAGCGCTTTGATATCATCGCTGCTTCATGGCCGAGTCGCACCCCTTCCCGATTCGGCTGCAACTACTGGTCTTTTCCAGTGTCCTGTGCAGGGACGGAGTGCCGTGATCTGTCACTCCGGTTTCTACTGAGGACTGCCCGGTCTCCTCCTGGATTTCTCTGACAATCCCTTCCAGAGGGTGAAGGACTGAAGGCTCCTCCGGGGGTACTCCATCGGTGCGGACGGATCATGTGTTATGACAGCCCCAAAGCGGCATTGGCCCGCCCGATGGAGCAAACGTGGTTTCTTTTGACTTCACTTCACCCTCGTTTGACGTAGGCGAGTGGATGATTCGGTTCCTAATTCCACGTACCAGCGATCTCGACTCCCTGGAGATAATCCCTTAATACCACCATTACTTACATGCACGGTTCCAACATGATACTCATAAATACCCTCCCGTCAATCCATGGATCTAGCCTGTGTTCCAGTGCCTCTGACCAACCGTTGCCCCGAGCCCGGTTTTTTCCAGACCGTCACCCGTCAAACACCTCGAACGCTCACTCCGGCTTAGTCTGCAGCCCAGTGGTTCTACTTCCGCCCTTCGAAGTCTGGACCGAGTGGAGCAGCTGCCCTTTTCCCTTTCTTTTCTGCTTGTTTCTTCTCCCCTCTTCTCCCGTCTGGCCATTGGTTGTTCCCGTGCTGGGGCTGGCGGTGGTAAGTATTCTTCTTCTATTACTTCTGCGCCTTCTTTCTTTCGCCCTCTCGGTCTCTCTCTCTCTCTCTCTCTCTATCTTTCTTCTCATCGCAATTTCTTGCTCCATAGTCTGCCGTTCTCTACCCGGTTTCAACGTTTTGTAAAAGGTAAGATCCTTGTTTTCCTTGGGTTCTACTGGAAACCACATACCTGCTTGGGTGTATAGAAAATAGAATAAGAAAGAAAAAAGAAGGGAAAAAAAAGGAAAAGACTTGCATCCACCCGGCAGACGGATCGGCACTATTATCGCGGTCTTTTTCACGGTTGCCATCTCACACCTGCCTCTTCTTGGTCTTCCCTTGGACCTCTTGCCCCCCCTACGCTTGTGCTTCATCGCTTCGCTTCGAGCCTGCGCTGCAGTTGTGTCTCGGGAGAGATTGGATTATCCATTTTTCTTGGGGGGTCATTTGGGGTTACCCCCTCCTTTGGATCGTTGCTCTCAGACCGACTGACTCTGTGCGTTCTGCGGCGATGGTTGTTGTTGCAGCAGCAGCAGCAGTTGTTGTTGGGGGAAGGTCCCGCTTTCTTCCTACCCATTTGCCCTTATTTAACTACCCTTCTCCGTGATGGGACTGACGTCACTCGCCTCAGAGCGTTCGACAGAGTCTTCTCCATCGCGCGTAATGTTCCCGACCTCGCTAAACTGAACGTACGCTTTCTGTCGCCCGCCCGTCGACGTCTTTCGCACCATGAGGAATTCGCTGTACGACCGCATCTGGCGGCGGGAATCGGGATATGGGTCGCATTATTCCAGTATTCGCAGCATCTATGGTTCTAAGGAATGGGTGGACGATCTGGACATCGTGAATGAGCTGGGCGGCCACACCGGCTGTGTCAATGCCTTATCGTACGTCTGATTGTCGGTCGCATTTTGCTGCCTTCTCTCTCTGTGCGCGATTGCCTTGTCGTCGTCGCGTCTTTTCTTCCCCTCCTTTCCTTTGCTCGGGGGGAAATTCTCTGGGGGGTCCTTCAGCACGCTGACCCGGCTGTTTTTGTAGATGGTCGCGATCTGGCCAGTTTCTCGCGTCGGGCTCGGATGATCTCCACTTGAACATTTATTCCTACCAGCCCGAGTCCACTAGCGCGCCCTTTTCGCTGAGCACCACCGTGGCCACGGGCCATAGGGCCAACATCTTCTCGGTCAAGTTCATGCCGCACTCGAATGACCGGACTCTGATAACGTGCGCAGGCGACCATCAGGTCCGCGTCTTTGACCTGGAGTACTCTAGCAGCAATCGTTCCGCCGACACCTCGTCGGCCTTTGTCTCGTCCGCTCGCAGTCGCCGTTTCAATAACTTCTTCACCAATACCCGGTATCTGAACGAGGGGAACACTAACGCCCGCGTCTACCGCAGTCACGCGGACCGGGTCAAGCGCATTGTCACCGAATCGTCCCCCCACCTGTTTCTCACTTGCTCCGAGGATGGCGAGGTGCGCCAATGGGACCTGCGACAGCCGTCGTCCGCTTACCCGAAGCCGCGGGGCGGCCAAGGGCCCATGGCCTATCGACCGGGAGTGGTCCATGACGATTCGAACACCCCGCCCCCGCTGATCTCGTACAAGCGCCATCAAGTCGACCTCAACACGATCTCGTGTTCGCCCAGCCAGCCGCACTACATTGCCCTGGGCGGCGCCCATCTCCATTGTTTCCTTCATGACCGGCGCATGCTCGGGCGCGACCTACAGGTCGAGGCTGGTGATCCCGGTACTCCCCCGACAACCGGCAGTGCACGTAGCGATGAATTAATGGGCCAGGCGACCAGGTGTGTTCGAAAGTTTGCACCGAACGGCAAGCGTCGGATGAGCCCCCGCGGTAGCGGAGACATCACCGCTTGCAAGATCAGCGATGCCAACCCCAACGAGATGGTCGTCAGCTGGTCTGGAGGCCACATCTACAGCTTCGATCTGATTCGCAGTCCGGACGCCACCGAATCGGACCCCTCGCGCCAAAAGAGTACCCCCGACACGTCCGATTCTTCCAGGCGACAAAGTTCCACGGACAGGAGGCTCAAGCGGAAAGCCAGGTCCTCGATTCCATCCCACGTAAGTGGAGGGTGGCCGCGAGCCCGTCCCCGCGTTGAGGGAAATAGCGAGGACCAGACCGACGGCGACGATGGTGAACTAGCATTTCGGGTGCGGTACGGAAATGGGGAGTCAGAAGATATTCCGCTCCCGAACTTATCGGACCCTCGGACGGCGCCCCCGGATTTGATCGAACAGGCGAGGGATTCGGTATTGAACGACGCGCAACGACTAAGCATGCGGATTGCAAAAGGACTGGTGAGGCTTCGCAAGGCCCTCTTCTCGCTGGGCGATGCTATGGGCGACGACAGCGTACCCTTCAGCGCACCCGACTTAACTCCGTACACCGATTTCTTCTCCGGTGCTCTGACCGAGGCCGCAACCTACTTGCCGCAAATGGATGAGGTCATGCGAACATGGAGATACCCTATGAACCCGAGTCACGAGGTGGTGGGTGTGCAGCAAGCCCTCCGTCGGAATCGCGAGTCGGCCTGGAGATTCGTCCAAGCCGCTGGAACATTAGCGCAGGTCCTCGGAGGCGAGGTGCGGGATCATCCCGAACACCCCAAACCCGCGATGGAACAATTCCAGCAGGTTCGGCTGGCGCCGGGGGAGAATAATGCGCTTGATCGAGAATCCCAGTTTTGTTACGACTTCATCAAGGCGGTTTTGCTGTGGGTGGAAGGGGGCCGGGGGGCGTTGCTTGCGGGCTTCAAGCGGGACGCCGCCAATCGGTTGAATAAGGCACGATTCCCCCTCTCTGAAACGGCGGACGACACGGCCATCGAGACGGCATTACTGCCCTACTTGCAAGGGCTGGCGGGTGACACGCCTGTGGTGAATGTCGACGCATCGAGGTTCGAACACGATCGAAGTCGCTTCATCAGTCCGACGCAGCATGACATCACGAATGCATTCAAAAACACGCTTCACCGGCGGAATATGGATTCGGAGAGCATGGAATCCGAGAACGGCGACAACCATGATACGCTGGAACATTCTGCTCGGAAAACGAACCGGTCGGTGGAGAGAGGTTTCTGGGCCTTCAAAGTCTGCCGAGGAATTCTGATGGAGGCTGGTTCTGGTGTGAACTACGAGTTTGTCAACCGAGCTTTTGGCGGTGTACGGACGACGGTCGAAGACGAGGCCGAAGAGGATACGGGAGTTGAGAGATCTCAGGAAGATATCAACCCCAACATTGAAGAGGAGCCGATTCATGATGTATCTCTAGCACGGCTGGCTGACCGATCAGCGCCCGAAAGAACCTCGGGCTCCAGCGGAGATACAGTCGCAAACCTCGTTTCTTCAGACGCCGGGTCAAACAGTACTCGGGGAACGTCCGTTGACGACGAACCTATGGCAAGTAGTGGAGCCTTTTTTGAACGGGCCAACCATGACGAGGACGATGACATGGAGGACGATGACATGGAAGACGATGGCGAAGAGGAAGATGATGACCTGGACGACTTTGGAGTAACGTCAGGCAGCTCCCCGCTCGATAGTGACGAAGATCTTGAAGCACAGGAAGAGGAAGATCGCATGCTGCGAGGTTACAACATCCGACGAACGAGGAGGGAATTAGTGGGCCTGGACGTTTCATGCTCGCCGCATACGAGGGTTTACCAGGGCCATTGCAATATCAAAACGGTCAAGGACGTGAACTATTTCGGGCTCAACGACGAGTACGTTGTGAGCGGCAGCGATTCTGGTCATGTGTTCATCTGGGATCGCAAGTCTTCTAAGCTGGTTAATATCCTCGAAGGCGACAGCGAAGTTGTCAATGTTGTGCAAGGTAAGATATCCCATGGTCATTCAAAGGGTCTGTTGCACTAACAATCGGCCATTAGGACATCCATATGAACCCACCATTGCAGCATCCGGCATCGACAATACAATCAAAATCTTCTCCACCGACCGGCGTGCCCAGGAGGATGCTCGTCGAGGCGTCAATATTTTGGATCCCGACAATGATGCCAACACCCTGAAGTCGAATGTTTCGGGGGTCGGCGGTCTTCGAAGCTGCAAGCGCATCCACGACAGTTATCGGATCATGAGCCAGAATGATGTCAACCGGCAAGGTGGGATGGACGAAGCGTACATCACAGTGAGTCTTGATTTCCCTGTTCGAGTAAGAGTCATTTCATCTGACGACGAGAATCACTTCTTTTAGCGAGAGATGTTGTCTCGACTTGCGGTGAATCTGAGGCGTCAGCAAGCCGCGGGCGGAGTTGAAAATGCCAGTTTTGTCTTGGAAGACAACTGCCGTGTAAGTTTTGCTTTGCCATTCCTTTGCCCCGTTCGTCTTCAACCATGCTTGCGGTGGGTTTGAATTCGATCTGACCCGTTCGCAGATAATGTGAGGAAGTAAGTAATATCGAGGGGACGCTCGGAGAGAGGGTGTTATAACACCATATCAATGATCTTCCCGTTTGAATATATGGGAAGAATAATCAAGCGCGATTTCTTTTCTCTTCTGGTTGCTATGGATAGACTTTCGACAACCTCCCCAGTCTATGTCTTTTTAATATTTTTTTTTTGTTTTGTTTTCTTCTGTTCTCTCCTCTTCTGCCCTCTCTCCCTGGCTTCCTGGGTTATGTTTTGGCGTCTGGTTGACCTTCCAAAAAGTGAGGGGATATGCAGTACGTTTGTGATAGTTAGTCACGCCACAAGAATGACTGAATGAGAATCCATGACCAAGTTTGTCCAATGATTGTTGTAGTAGACTGGTGTTGTTAGTGGACATGGCGCAGATAAGAGAATTGCGAGGAGAGTTTTGCGCGCTTATCTTCACGTGAGCCTATCAGTCCCCCGCATTTTTTTTCTTTTTCTTTTTTCTTTTTTTCTCGTTTTACTTCCCCGCTCTCAATGGTCAAGAAGTCGCTCGCTATTTTTAATTCTCATGATTAGACCCGAAATAGAGCAATTGAGCATTTTCTAATCTTGATCACTTGAATTCGCTCTACGATTGTACCCAGAATGCAGGCCCTTCTTCAGGAGCGCTCCGAAACTACCGCCAGACTCTACGCAGACCCCCACAATCCGCACCGTCACTATGAACGAGGATTGATCCACGAGCGATTGGGGTTCGCTGATCTCGCTTCCGCCGATGCCTATCGCGCCCTATCGTTGCTCGAGTCGGTCGTTGATCCGGACGGGTGTGAATTCCACGCTCGAAAGAGAGTTGCGGACTCAAGTGATGCGAAGACGGACGACACAACTGATGCGAATGAGGATGAGGATGAGGATGAGGGTGAGGATGATGACGAGGACGACGAGGATGGTGCCTATGAGCCTGTAACCCAGGACGAATACGATGCTCTCATCGGTGGGGTGTATACATTGTTGGTTCGCAACCTGGTCCGCTGTGGGTGTTTTCGCGATGCGTTTGAGTTCTGCGGGAGGGGTTTGGCCTTGTTAGAGGGTTCACAGCACGGTCAGGACGCCGTGGACGCGCTGCGAGGTCAGATGGATATCATCAAAAAAGTGTACCTATCACGCCGGCCTCAAGCCGCATCTACATCCGCCGACGAGGCGCAAGTCCAGGTGGACCCGAGCGCTTTGAAAGCCCAGGGCCGCGCCCGCCGCGTTCTCTATCCCTGGAACGAGCACGAGCCGGATCGCAAGGCACCCGAAACCCTCCAGCTGCTGAACGACCGGTTGCAGCACGTTGCGCCCAAATGCGAGGTCCGCGCCGTCGCGCTCCCCCTGCTGCACGGCACCACGGAGGGAAGCGAGCCAACCCCATCCGACGAGGTCTCCGTGCAACTCGGCCTCTTCGCTAAAGAGGACATCGCCGCCGGCGAGATCCTCCTGCATGAGTCGTCCATCCTCACGGCCACGAACCGTCTCCATGACGACCTCTGCGACGCCTGCAATGCGCCTCTCCCTGACCTCGCTGACCAGAACCCCCCCGTCGCTTGCGCCGGCTGCGACGATACCATCTTCTGCTCTCAGGCGTGTCACGATCGCGCCCAGGACGTCTACCACGCCGCTGTCTGCGGCCTGATGGATGGCCTCGAGTCCATCGGCAAGGATATCCCCGACCCCACTGACAAGGCCGATTACCTGTATCTGCTGCTAGTCGGCCGCGCCATCGCCATGGCCGCCACGCAGGACCTGCACCCGCTCGACCTGCCGGAGATCAAATACATCTGGGGCGACTTTCACGACCTCGACCTGAACATTTCCTCCCCCGTCACCACCCGTAACCCGGACCAACCTACCCCTAACCCTCAACCTCAAGACAAGGAAGACGAAACCGCTACCCTCCCCTTCTCCTTCCACCTCTCGATCCTGCAACCGATGCGCATCCTCGAGGAAATGGAACTCGATCCCTACACCACCCTCCCGCGCTACGACACCTGGATCCTTAACACCCTGTACGCTAAGTTCCGCGGCACCGCATCAGGCCGGCTCTCGACGTGGGACGGCGGTCCGGAGCTCTGCGCCGTGCATCCGCTGTGGTGTCTAGCGAATCATTCGTGTGATCCGAACGTACGGTGGGAGTGGGGCGGAGAGATCACGTTCCGGGCGAGGACGAGGGATGAGAGGCCTGTGTGGAGGAGGAAGACGGTGGAGGGGACGGAGGTGAAGAAGGGGACAGGTCCCGAGGCTGAAGGTGAAAGGGATGAGGGCATTCAAGCGGACCAGGAGATCTGGAATCATTATTGTGATATTGGGTTGGATGTTAAGGAGAGGAGGGAGTGGGCGAGAGGGGCGTTGGGTGGGTTGTGTCGGTGTGAGAGGTGCGCTTGGGAGGCGGGGGAGGTTTAGATTTTAGATAGGCATACTCGGTAGGAAGAGGGGAGGAGATGGTTTGGATTGTCTGAACTGGTCTTAGGTTCTGACAGGAGTTGAGTTGATTTGAGTATTTATAGATATTGGATGCATGATGGGTGGAGTTTGGTTGATTGGTTGGTCGGTTTACGATGGATGAAAAATGATATATAGACACGATAGATACCCATAGACAGTGGAATGGAGAGTGAAGAAATATATAACAGAGCCAGCCTACAAGAACCTAACTTACAATTGAAGCTTGCACAAGCATGAAACCGCCGTTCTAATTGAAATTGACGAAAGATGTTTTCCTGATTCCTAGTTCGCAGATAAAAATGTATAAATACACCGGTTACATGACCAACCCATTCGGACCCTTTCCACCCAAAAAAAAAACTGAATTAAATGAACTTGCTTTCTTTCTAGTCATCATATCAGGATTGATTTACTACTACTGCTATATGCTCGACTCGCCTAGAGTTTCATCCGATTCCTTTCTGTTAAGACATCATGGCTAGGAATAATCGGCAGCCCGAGGCCGACGAGGCGGGCTGCGAGATCGGGCTTTGTTGGTTCGACGCGGAGGAGGCGAGCGAGATGCGGACGGAGAACGAGAGTCCGAGTATCTTCTGCCTCGTCCGTGTCGGGGCGGAGGAGAGCGCGAGGCCGAGGCATCTCGGGGGCGACGAGCTGGCGGAGGCGAACGCGAGGCGGATGGACTCGCGACGCGGCGCTTGCCGGCGGGTGGAGGCGAGCGAGACGCCGAGGAATAGCGTCTGGCATTGCCACGTCGAGGTGGAGGGGAGGGAGACCGCGATACGGAGCGTGAGAGGCTTCGATCTTTACGGCCACCACGCGTGCGAGGAGGCGAGACGGAGCGAGACGCTGACCGGCGAGCCAGATATGGACTCGCGCTCCGTGACGAACGGGAATCGTAGGATCGGGCGCGAGTGCGTCGGGGTGGTGTGCGAGACCGACTGTACGACACGGAGCGTCGGCGGTTTTTCGATACGGGAGATCGGGACCGCGAGGGCGTGTAGCTGTAGCTTCGCCGAGAGGAGCCCGAGACGGAGCGGCTGTAAGATCGTCCGCGGCTGACCGAGCGTCCCCGACCACGAGTGCGCGACGGAGAGCGGGAGTATGAAACGGAGCGCGAGCGCGAGCGGCCGGTGCAGGTGGAACAGGTGGAGTGAGATCTGACCGAGCCCGAGTCTGATGGGCTGGCAGCGCGCGCAGGGAGAGCAGGAACGGTGGGTTTGGGAAGGTTTTTGAGATATTCACGCATGTCTTCCGTCAGCAGACCGAAGCCGATACTGGTGAAGTAGTTGATGGAGAAGCGGGTGTTGCGCGGGTTGTCCAGCGGGAAGAGACCTTCGAAGCTGGAGCGCAGGATATCGTCTCTCATGCGCTCGTGCAATTTCGGCATGCCAAGATGTTCTCCGAGATCCTGGAAGAGGATTTTGATAAAGATACGGCTGCTCGATGTCGTCTCCTCCTCATTCAGGTGGATGATCGACAGAACATGCCAGCCGATGGCAT
Source organism: Aspergillus affinis (assembly GCF_023601865.1). Taxonomy (NCBI): domain Eukaryota; kingdom Fungi; phylum Ascomycota; class Eurotiomycetes; order Eurotiales; family Aspergillaceae; genus Aspergillus; species Aspergillus affinis. The sequence continues at coordinate 62,493 of NW_026515845.1, forward strand.
CGTTGCTGAGCATGTGGCCGAAGAAACGCGCGATGTTGCGCAGCCGGTTCGTTTCGTATCGATGAATGGTGTCGTAGTACTTGGCAAACGCAGCTTCAAAGAGGTCAGACCAAAAGCGGTTGATCTTCGAGAATCGTTCACCGATTAGGCCGTAGAACTTGGAGTACGTTCGTTCCTGCGAGCAACATTCGATGATCATGGACGGAAGTTCCGGCTCGAGGCCGGGCGGCAGCGAGATCTTCATCAATTTGTGGCAGCACTCTTCGAAGTCGATACTGGACATGATGGTCAGGTAGATTGTTCGTCGCAGGTTGACCAGATTCGTGTTGCTCTGGTCTTTGATATCCATCTTCTGGTCTTCGTCTGATTCGTCGTCGGAGCTTTCATCGAAATCGTCCTCGTCATCTTCCTCGTCGCTGCCCTCCCCAAGAATCTCCGCCTTGAGATTCTTGTATGCCTCTTCGTGTTCCTCCCACTGCTCGTCGTATTTGAAGATGTTGAGGCTGTCCTGCGTCTCGATCTCGTCGTCAAGACCAACGCGGTGGGTGATCTGATCTTCCTCCTCCACCAGATCAAGCTCATCCTTGACCGACGGGTTGTCCTTGTACCGATCCTTTCGGACCTGGAACAGAACTTCGATCATGTACTGCACTCGCTTGTCGATGTCGGCCTCGTGCAAAATGTTGCGGAATTGATCGAACACGGCTAGGGCGATAGGACTGCTCATCTCCTCCAAATGTTGTCCCACCTCCCTGGTCAGCCCAACCGCAATTTCCACACTGTCATCCGTGGGCTTGTGAAGCAGCAGCAGCAGAATCTGAGCCGCCAGCATCTCGTGCGCAACTTGTTGGTTGCACAGGTGCGCGATGAACGTCGTCGAGGATATGCACACCGCTTTATCGTTTCTCTTGAATGCCTTGCGGAACTGCACGATCAGGCGATTGAGCAGCAACTCACCCACCTGGGGCAACTTCGTGTTGACGATGGCCGCCATCGCCGCGTAGATGGGAGTAAACGGCAAACTGGCCGCCTGAGCTTTCATGATGCTTCTGCAGAATAGACCCCGGCCGCGCACGAGGTTTTCTCCGAACAGCTCTGGCACGATAAATTTGATATTCGATACGTTGACCTTGTTGATGAGACCGTTGATCGATTTTTTCAGTGCCTCCCATGCCATACGCTGGTATTCCTTGCTGGTCTTGTCCGTGATCTGCGCCTGCAGCGCGCGCAGTCGAGCCGGGGGGATATAGGTGCCACCCGAGCGCATGTTCGTGAGCTTCTCATATTCTGCCTTGGCCGACGCCTGCTTTTCTTCTGCCGTCATCGGCTTCCGTGCTGCCTCTTCCTTCTCATGCTGACGGACCCGTTCGGCAAGTTGGCGCTCTCTCTCTATCGCACGCTCGGAATCGATGTGCGGCGCATCGCCATCCTCATTGACAGAGTCACCCGGCGGCGACCGGCGACGATTGGGCGAAGGGGAACGAGAGGGCGGAGAGCGTTTTCGTGATGCCGAAGGCTGGGGGGAGTACGAGGCGCCAGGTGGAGGAGTAGGCACTCGCACTGCCGATTGCAAAACGATGGGGTCGCTCATATTGTTCTGCAAATTTCACACCGCGATGGAAATTTCCCCCTTAAAAATCCAATAAGCTGGGAGTTGACTCCAGCGACAAGGCGCGAAGGCAATGGGTGGTTCTGCGTCGGTCAAGCTGTGAGGCGGCGAAGGGGAAGGGAAAGTCTTAGCGTGGCCGGGCGCACGTGACCCGGAGCCAAGCTGCCACGACGGCCAGTTATGCGCGCCTTGCGATGAAGCAAGCATCGTCTGTCCGTCCTTCTCCGCGAGTACGAGCAGAAATATCTCCGATTCATCACTATGGTACGCATCTGCAATGATATTTCTGATCATTCATTATGGTATACTGACTTGTACCTCACCCCAGCTGGGCCAACTCGTGGGATCCACCATGCTCTTGGTCGCTACTGCGATCTTTCTCTACTACACGGCATGGACTCTGTTGATGGTACACCACTACTGCTATATCCCCCGATTGATACGTGGCATCTACTAACCCTTCTGTCTCTAGCCGTTCGTTGACCCCGGCCATCCTCTGCACGACCTCTTCCCTCCCCGCGTATGGGCCATTCGCATTCCCGTCTTCCTTACTCTCCTGGCCTCGGCCGTGGTCGGCACGTTCATTGGAATCGTGATGATCAACAGCAACAAGAAGAAGGCCGCCAAGGCCAAAGCCGCTGCGAAGAAAAAGACCTGAGCATCTGCAAACCGTCCGTGGAGACTTCGGTAGAAACCAAAAGGGGCCGGAGGGGGACATTGTGTCAGTGCATCAGGGGGTGGATGTGAATACCGGTTTGGCATGGAGAGTTGTCGTCATTATACCTATTGTATCGATTTGTAACAAGACTTTTCTTTCCCGTCCTCTCCTTTCTTCATCTGGATGTCTTTCCATGTAGGGTTTCCTCCAGTGGAAGCAAGGCGGCCCCCCCAGCGTGAGATGAGCCGAATGACGAGCGTTTAGGTCACTCGGCAGCTAGAATTACAAGCTCGGGTGTCACAAGATTTAGGAGGGGAGGTGGAGCATTCCAGAATTGGGGACCGTTCAGGATTACAGAGGTGAAAGTATGGCCACAGCGAGGAGATCGGTTCAGCAGCGTCATGTTTCAGTCACATCGGTAGCGACGTGCCAATGACAAGTTGGGGCCTTACAGCTGGTGCTCGTACCATGCGGGGACTCGTGACGGACTCGTGACCTTGTTCTTGCCCAAGGCTTCATGAAGGTCAAGGCCAACAACGTGTTCTGGCGAGTGGCGGCTAAAGCCGGGGAATGAAAAGGAAAGGGACGGCCATGGAATGCGCGAAGTTAAGTTGACGTAGGACCCAAGCAGGGCATCTTCTCACGTCTCACGTCTGCTCTGCTGGCCTAGTGGGTGCCGGCTCGCTGCCCCTTTGGCTGCCAGGCGGGGTCACGTGGCGGAGGGGCGCGGTCGAGACAGGCTGTTTGCAGTGTTTGCTTGGCTTGGACCCCTCAGGCAGAACCAATAGCGGGTGGGTTCTATTGCCTCGTAGCTTTGGACCGACCGTGGATTAGAAGGGGAACAATTAATCCATATTCCTTCCTGCCCAGGCGGGTAAGGCATCGACGTTGACAGCAGGGTAGCAAAGGTCGACCGTGGGACAAGCTCGTCATCCTAGGTAAACGTATCTACTCGTCTCCGACCGTGTATAGTGTACAGGGTATAGTGTACCTACGACGGCAGAAGGGCTACGTTTACCGACTACCGAAGCATGTACCCCGTATGTAGGCAGTGCCTGACTATCGAGTGGCTGGGAGATCCGTCCTGACCGGTCATGCTTCAGGCCCTCCGGTCAGGCCAATCATCACTGGATCCTCGTCATGTGGCAGGCAACCTTATGCCTCTGGAAAAGGGTACCCAGTCGGTACCTCCACTCCGTCCCATCGGTCGCCCATCCCCCGGTCACTAGCAGGTACTCCGTCCCCCCCAAGTCCCGCCCCGATAACAGTCCAGGCAGGCGATAAGTCAGCCCGCTCATCCACGCTCCTGACCTGATCCGATTCCCCTCCCCCTCCCTCGCTCTTCCTCTTCCTCCGCTGCTCTGGCTTCTCTTCCTGGAAACCTACTTCTGTCCAAACGTTACTCAATAATCTCATCAACTGAATCCCCAACCGTGTACTTACCAACCTGTCTAATCATCATCCTTCGTTTCTCTGAACGAGACAACCGGTCTAAGCTGTGCTTCCGTGTTGTCCTTATCGCGCTTCCCAGCGTATCTAAGAGTTGTCATAACTCTAGATACGCCGCCATCCCCACCCCCCTCTTCTACCCTTTCTATTTCGGCCGTTGAGCGCGCTGTTCTTTTCTGTGAATCTGCTGGAACCTCTTGAATAGACCGGTAATCGGTACGTATCCCGAACCCTGCCCGCGTCGGACGTCAGGATGAGTCATGTTGATAAGGGCGTTTGTGTTGATCTCCCTGCACAGGCGCGACTTGGCTTGCCGATAACGCAATACCTCCCCGGAATCCGCGCCCCGTTGGCATACTTGCTGTTTGCTCTCGTTCTCAGGCCTCGTTAAAAGGTCTCGAGAGCGGCCGTTCATTGTTGAAACCAACCTGCCTCCCGAGGCAACCCTTCATTTGAATGCCCCCGGTAGCTTCGGACGACTTTTTCCGCCAGCAAACCCAGGGCTTTAGTGATCCCAGCCCCGTTACCGACGATTTGCAACGAGCCACTCCAGAGAATGAGCTTGGTGGAAAAAGCAAGAAAAAAGGGAAAAACGGGTCCAAGGGGAAGACAAAGGCCGCCAAAGCCGTCCCAAGGCCTCCTCCGGAAGACTTGTAAGTAGATAGTGTCATCTTGCACTCTCGATCCAAACTCTCTCTGTTCCTGCAGTATCTCCCGGGCAGCCTTGCTGACATAGATGGTGCACGATGTACAGGATAGAGGCGTCTTCTCCGTCACCGCCGGAACCGTCTTCATGTCCAGACCCTCTCCCGGAGACACACGCCACCAATAACATAAGGTCGCCAGTCTTGGACGCGTTTGACGCCTTCGAGGAGACGCCTGAGAATGATATTGCCTACCGAACGGATAGCTGGGCAAAAGCCATTCCTTTCGGAAAGAGTCCACCCACAGACGTTATTGACGGTGAACTGGCTAGTGGCTCTCCTGGAGGATTTCTCCTTCATCCCGAGAAGGGTGGTTTCAGTAATCCTTCCTCGGCGTCTCCCGGGACAAGGCCTCTGAGTTATGGGACTGGTTATAACTCGTCCCGGCAGGCATCTGCGGACAGGCGTAAGAGCCACTCCGTCAGTAGCCCTTTCAATAACCAGATCCCTTTACCCCATTTGCCCCAGGCTCATTTCTACGGTGCACCGGAGATTGATCTTCCCTTGTTCTCGGGCCAGAATCGACCGCCAGCAGAGGCGTGCTACTCGTTCTGTGCCTTCGACACAATCTCAAGTCCGTCATCCAAGACGTCGAGAATGAGTGGCAATGTGCTTTTTGTCGGTGGTGACGGCTTCCTGGAGGTTTTAGCCATCGAAAGTCGCACGACTCGTTCATTAGGAAAGTTGACGGGCCTGAATGGTCGGGTGATCGAAGCAAAGATGCTGGTTAGTGGCTTGACGGATGATTCGTTTGCCCCGTCACGGCCCCATATTGCTGTCACCATCCACGGGCCCTCTGTTTTATCCGATGACGAAGGTCCTGCATCCTCTACCGGCTCGGAAACAAACGAAAATCCTTCTGTCGCCGTTGGGCGGCAGCTCCCCGCTGAAAAGCGGGTAAGCAAGGACGAAGCCAGATATTATCAGACTCGAGTTGAGGTGTACTCCCTGAGAAATGGGGATCATGTTGCTACTCTTTTCGCAACCCAGCCGTCACCATGCTTTGAAAATATTCCTGGGCTCCCGGTATTCGCGCCGTCGCCCGCCGGAAATTTGAAACTTTTTGCCAGCGGACATCACGTCGTCGTGGCTTCTGGCGTCAGTGGCGAGGTGCTTATCTATAGCATGAACGGTTATAGATGCTTGGGGAAGACCTGGACTAGCATCCAGTCCAAAGAGGCTCGGCGCTACTCCGCTTCGTCGACTTCGACTGACGCTGATGGATCGCGGAATGACTCTCCTCAAGGGTTTGTTAATAACGATCACCCTATCATCGACCTGAAAGGGAGATGGTTAGCTGTTGTTCCACCATCCTCAGCCTACAGGGCATCGATCCGAGGGACGGTGCCTGCTTCCCTCATCCGCGGGAAAACATTCGGACTGGAAACTCGCAGTCCACCGTCAAGACCAGCAGTCTCTACTGCCACTGACGTTGGCGAGGGTGAGAGTTTCTTTGATAAAATGGCCCGCGGCGTTACACAAGAACTCGTGCGGGGCGCGCGATGGATGGGCGATCAAGGTCTTCAAGCCTGGAATAGCTACTGGAACAAAGACCAGGCCTCAAATCCAACCCCGCGCCGCTCTCCTAACATGATGGACTTCCCTCAACAAGGATACAGCCCCTTTCCGCCCACTCACGCCCAGGAGACCCAGTCTGCTGCAGCTTCCGAGCCTGATTTGGTCTCAATCATGGATCTGAAAAGGATGGACGAGAGTGGCGAGACAAAGAACACCTCACACACCCCGGTGGCCACATTCCAGGTCCCTAATGGCTGCAGCTTTCTCTCATTCTCGCCAAACGGATTGATGCTGCTTACAGCCAGTAAAAAGGGCGATGTCCAGTACGTCTGGGATCTGATGCAAGAAAAGCACTGTCGAGCAGGGGCGTTCCTGACCGATGATTCGGTGACCCCCTGTGCCAATGTGCGCCAGATTGCCCGGTTTGCACGGTTGACCACCTCGTATATCGTCGACGTGATCTGGTGTCCTCCATCTGGGGACCGACTGGCGATCATCACTCGCAAAGGGACTGTGCACGTTTTTGACCTCCCACGCAGTGCCTTCCAGTGGCCTCCATTCCGGCGAGCTCGACCGCCGCCCAGCAAATCTCCCGCTGCCGATCAGCCGGCGGACGAGTTATCGGACCGGGCAAGCAGTGCCAACCCTCTCTCGGCGGCATTCAAACTCGTGGGCGGCAAGACCCAGCCCATTCTTGCGGCGGTCAGGGGCCGCACCCCATCGGCAGGCGCTGCTTTCCCAGCCGTGAGTGGATTTGCCATCCCGTCTGCTGCCGGTGTTCGGGGCGGGAAGGTTGTCGCCGCCGGACTTAGTAAATCGGTGGGAGCAGCGACCGGGACGGTCAACACGCTTCGACATGCTGGAGAAAATCGCCTTCATCTGTCGGCCCTGGCCCGCGATCCGGCTGCCTCCCGGGTGATTTGGGTTTCCCACAAGGGTCAGCCGTTCTTGGGTCTGGTGAATAGTGGTGTTTACCGACTGTACCGGGTGCGGCGGTCTCTGTCCACCAACAAGAGCCGACAACTTCAGTCGGTTATCGGGCCCAAAGAAATCGAGATCCGTTTGCCAGCCAGCCTGCAAACCCCCTGTGGCGCGATGCCCGTTGGCACGGCCAACGTCGACACGACGATCAACGCGTCGTGGGCCTTACCGTCGTTGACTCCACGACCAGGTGCTGCTGGGTCCAAACTCAAGTGCCAGCCACTCTCCCAGGCGGAGATCGAGACTAACGCACCGTACCAACCTTTCCACACTGATCAGCGGGTAAACCTCTTTGTCTACTCGGAAACGAACGATGCCGACGATGCGCAGACATCGATTCCCACAGGACATTGGGTCTTTGGTGACAGCATGCCGATGTCCAAGCTGCATGTGCGTCCGTTTAGCGCCGGTGGGGATGACGAAGGCGACCATGACGAGGTTCTGCATGGCCAGCACGCCGGGTTCGGCGGAGAAATGGAGAACCTGATTAGTCTCGGTAACAGTACGGGCCACGTCGAGGAGGTAGTCATAACCACACGTCGCAAGAAGAAGAATCCGTCTCCGTTCCCGTCGACTGGTTCTGGGGGCGACGACGGATTTTTCGAAGATGACTGCGAAGTGTTGGATTTTGCACAAGATCGAGTTTAACATCATCTTGTGTGTTTTATACGCATTATCCTTATCTTGGAAGGATTGTTTTCATTTTCTTTGGTCTCCATCTTCAGAATGAGCAGAGACTGGGGTAATATGCAACATTCTAGACTTTATATTATTTGGATCGGAGTTGGTTCTTTTTTTTTTTTCATTCTTGGGACAGGCTCCACTCCTTTATCATTTCTGTTCCATTTTGACATCCATTAATGTTTCCCCCCGGCTGAGGGGACTCTATTCACTTGCATTGGGCTGGCCTTGCTTGATGCTCGGTCTGTACTGCTGATACATGATATCGCTATTATTCTTATTCTGTTATTTTGATTGTCACCCATCAGATGTTACATACCCCAATATGGTGACTTGTACTGAGAATAGATAGACAGGAAGGATGACTTTCGGACTTGACTTTGCATGTTGTTTCTCTAGCGATTCTATACCTTGAATAACCAAATAAACACCCGATAATTACAACCTGATCCTTTTCCTTTTCTACTCGACCAGAGCCATCTCCTCTTCCCACCACCCCCTAAATTCCACCAACCGTTGAGTCCGCACCCTGGCCATCTCCCTCCCCGTCTGCGTCTTCATCATCCCCTCCAACGTCTCCAGCTTCTCCTGAAAATGCTCGATCGAATTCTCCATCTCCCACGCCCCGCCCTCGGGAACGAACTTGCGTCCCTGCGCCCCCAGGAAGGTAAAACACCGCCCGATCCCCACCGCGCCCAACGCATCCAACCGGTCCGCATCCTGCACGATCGCCAACTCCACGTCCCCGTCGTCTTCGATCAACCTGCGCACCGCTTCGGGGTCCTTCTTCTCCCTCGTGTAGGACACATGCGATACGATGGTCTGGACCCGCGTCGCTAGTTCTCGCGACGCCCCGTGCGAGAGAAGCGTTTGCAGAACTAGCGTGTCCGCGTCTACTTCTACCTCCTCCTCATCCTGCTTTCGCAGCCCGGATGATGAAGAGGCAGAGGCAGCAGAAATGATGATCTCCCTCACCTGGTCTAGATACTTCCGATCGCCCACGTCGTGCAGCAGGGCCGCTAAGTCGACCACTTCGGTGGAGTAGCGCGTCTCCGGGTGGAGGGCTTGTTCGGCGCGTAGGATCGAGCGCGCCAGCGAGACGACGCGGTGCACGTGTGCTGGGTTGTGCGATGGGTCGTGCGAGGCCATGCAGGTGTTGACGAAGGGGGTTAGGGTTGTGTAGAGGGTCATTTTTTTTTTTGGTTTTCTGATCTGATCTTTTCTTTTGCTTGACCGGGGGGGTTTTTTTTATCGCTTTTGTTTGGTTGGATGGTGATGAGGGTGGATTTGGGTTTGGTTTGTTTGGGATTGAGTTTTATTGGGTTGAGATGGTCGGAGACACTGACAAGGGAGCCTGGAGGGGAGGGGGAGGGAGAGAGGGGGTTGAAGTTTTGATTTTTTGGATTTGGATTTTCTGGGGTGGATATTTCTGCCGATGGAGAATTGGAGATAGATAGGCAATGTAGGTAGGCCAAGGCTGCCTTAGGAAGGGAGGTTAATTTGGGTTGCAGAAGGCAGCGGGAGCCGATTACGAGGTGGGCGGAGAATGTGGAGATTAAACTGGACAATCTCTGGAGGCTGCAGTCTGCAGTTCTTCTGCACAGTGAAATCTGAGATCACATTATGATTGACTTGATCTTCAGCACTTCATTCACATTCTTGATTCTTGATTCTTTTTGTGGGTTGATCGGCGCTGTCAAGTTGTTTCTGGGGAATTGGTCCTAGTTTTCTTGTCTATCTACTGTTTGTTTGTACTGTTTACTCTAGATGAAAGGATAAAGCAAATGCTAGAATTTAGACGTGATGGTATTTCGAGAATTATTATCACAGCTGAGAAAGGTAAATGCTAAAGTAAAATAGCAGAAAAAACTATGTAGGGAATAGCCCCGTATTATGTGTACCATGCAACCCGTGTCCCGTGAAAGAAAAGAAAACAACCCTTGCCTCCCTCGCATTAACACCCCGTCCCCCCCAGCCCCTGAATTCACATCCACACCGTTTGTGGCGCGCCAGTCAAGTCTCATAGTGAGTGTCTTTTGTCAGCTCCTTTACAGAGCCAGAGCACCAAGGACCAGACCGATGACACCGGCAGTCGAGGCACCGAGCTTCAGGGCCGCGGCGTTGGCGGTCGAGCTGGCCTCGGAGCCGGAGGAGGTGCTCGAGCCGGTGGCACTGGCGCTGGAGCCGGAGCCAGAGTGGTGGGAGCCAGAGGCTGGAAACATTATTATTAGCATCGCTTGTTTGTGCTAGGGGTGGGTATCATGTAAGGGGAAGGAACGTACAGCCAGTCGCGGAACTCTTGCTGTCCTTGTCAGTGGCGGTGGTCTTGGAGTCGCTGTTGGCGGTGGCAGTGGTCTTAGAGTTGCTGTCGCTGTCGGTCAGCTTGGTGGCCGGGAAGAAGTGGCTGCTGTAGCAGCTGTTCTGGCACTTGGCGTAGCGGTCGGTGTCGCTGGGGGAGCCGGTGCCCTGAGGACAGGCGGCAACGCAGTCGACGGTGTCGTTGGCCTGCGAGTCGCTGGGACAGGGGACCTTGTAGCACGAAGCGACGCAGCAGAGATCGGTTTCAGTGCCTGGAGGAGCGATGTTAGCGAGACTGAGACATGGAGAAAAGGATCGTTTGTGATCGCGCGAAGGTGGAGATTCGATAGATTGCAGTGGATTAGGGGGAGTGGAGAAGACGAGCCACGGAGAGATCCGAGAAGAAACAACGAGCAACGAGATAAGAGTGCGATCACAATCAGAATCAGAATCAGAATCACTTACACTTCTTCGCGCAGGAAGCCTCGGGAGTTAGGCTGGCGGTGGCCGAGGCCTGGCCAGTAGAGGTGCTGGACTGAGCGACGGTCAGGCCCAGCAGGGCAGTCAGAGCGATGAGGTTGAGCTTCATTGTGACGGATTGGGAGAGGTTCAGATCTGAAGTGACAGAGATGGATCGAAGAGATCAAATTGAGCGAGTGTCCGAGAAGCAGGAATTGGCAGTTCAAAACGAGAGACTGTGAGGAAAGGAAGAAAAGGAAGAAGAGAGGAGGAAAAGGGGGAGTGGGAGGGATTTATTTACTTTAGTTGCTTGACCAGACCAGACCGGACCAGACTGACTGACTACTGGAGTACGACCCAAGGATCCAAGGTTTTCCCTGGCATCCTCCAGTTTCCTGCATTTTCTTTCATTTCTTTGCCGTCTGACAGGGCAAAGCAATAATTGAAACCCAGTGGCGCCCTTTCATTAGCGGGGTTTCACTGGTGGCTAATCAGCATCAGGCGCCGGGCTATACTTAGACTAGCCTTGAAGATAGCCAGACAGCGCAGGGTTGAGTGACCTGGTTTGCTCTGCGCTGGTCCCTCGAGGGTTACCGGAGCGATCAGAGAGCGAGAATGAACTGAGGGATCACTCTGCAGATATTGACTGTCTGTCATCTTATTTCCTCCAACTGAATTTAATGATTTCTTCCTGTTTCTTCCATATCCATTATCCATTCCTCAGAGCACCCCCAAGGCCCCAACCCTGATCAGTGCTCGGGTGAAAATCTGGGGAGCCACCAAAAATAGCGCTAACGCTGCCCCTAAAGACTAGGCCGCTTTGTTGTGCCACCAGCGTCCAGAATGAAGAGAGGGTGGCAAGTTTGAGTTGTACCACCCCAAGTCAGTCAACAGCCGTCCTTGGGAATTGGACCGATAGGTCACCCATCCCCCGATCAGCAATACGTATTACTACTCCTTCTGTATCTGCTGTAAGTAGAGTTGGACGGAGGAGGCCCTCGTTAGTGACTCCAGAAGGACAAAAAATGAGAGATCCGAAAGTGAGAGGACGCCAAGACTTCTTATCGCTGATCCAATCAAATCACCTGACGGCAGGTGACACGGACAAACCGCCGACGATTGCGATGCAAACGCGCCAAACATCCGCTGTGCCAAAGCACATGATGTCGCGACGCCCGCGACGCGCCTTATCTACCGGTGAGACCTCCTCGTGCCGTCCGGCCAATTCTTTCGAGCAGGACGCGTCAAGATGTCCGTCGACGAGGAAGAATTATTCGGTGACGGTCTCGACGACTTTTTGGTGGATGACATGGCGGAAGAAGGCTCTCCGTCGGAGTCGGATTCCCCGCGTCCAGCCAAGAAGCGTCGTCTAGAGACTGCCAGACCCCGACCTTCACCCAACGAGATCGACGAGGCTCTCGAGGCCGAGAGTGATAGATACGGCTCCGATACCGACCTGGGTTCCTTCATTGACGGTGACGGCTCTTACGGGGCCCCCCGGAGGGATGACGAGCTGTCCTCCCCCAGCCAAGCATATGAGACCACCGACGCAAAATCCAAGCGCAAGGTGTTTGTCCCCAAGCAGCAAAGCATCAACCAAGACAACCTGTTTGTGACGCAGCTCACCCAGCCACCCTCACCTCCCGAGATGCTTCGTGGTCCTCGGTGGCAGAAACCCAAGCCCCAGCCGCCAAGACCTGCGTCTCCGGCAGACCACGGTAACAACGACGGCAACAACGATGACGAGTTCGGGGACGACGATATGGAGGCTGCCCTTGCGGCATCCGTTCAGTCATTCGAGCAAGAGCAAGCACGGAACGCTCTTTCCTTTAACCAGATTACCCCGCTGCCGACTCGAAGTCTTCCCGGTAACCAGAAGACACCGAAGACGACGACAAAGAAGAAGACGGATACGCCCAATGCCTCCGGGGACATGTTTGCCGAGCTCCCAGACGATGCATTTGACATCGACGTCGATTCCCTCATCGCCACCTTGCCTCCGCCTCGGCCCACTCCACGACAAACGAGCGGAGGGTCCTTCTCGTCTTTCAACCGGGTCCCCCGTCAAACCACGCTCCTCGGCATGGTTAATCGGAATCCGGCAAGCACTTCGCCCCCCGGAGAAAACACTTGGTGCCCTCCGGAAAAGCATGGAGAGAAGCCGACACATCACAAGCTCGTGGAGGACACTCTCGACACCTGGATTTACCCGACGAACCTGGGCAACACGCGAGACTATCAGTTCAACATTGCTCAACGAGGCCTCTACCACAACCTGTTGGTGGCGCTCCCCACGGGTCTGGGAAAGACGTTCATTGCTGCCACGGTCATGCTCAATTGGTATCGGTGGACCCAGGACGCTCAAATCATTTTCGTCGCCCCGACAAAACCCCTGGTGTCCCAACAAGTCTCTGCCTGCTTGGGCATCGCCGGCATTCCCAAATCTCAAACATCCATGCTCACCGGCGGCATCGCGCCGGGTATCCGAGCAGAGGAGTGGCAAACCAAGCGCGTATTTTTTCTTACACCACAAACGTTGATGAACGACCTCAAGTCCGGAATCGCCGACCCGAAACGCATTGTCTTGGTCGTTGTCGATGAAGCCCATCGAGCTACCGGGGGCTATGCCTACGTGGAGGTTGTGAAATTCCTCCAGCGATTCAATCAAAGCTTCCGTGTTCTGGCACTGACAGCCACACCGGGCTCCTCCGTGGAATCCGTACAAGAGGTAATAGACGGCTTGAATATCTCCAAGGTGGAGATTCGCACGGAGCAGTCGCTTGATATTCGACAGTACGTGCACGCCAAAAAAATCGAGTGGGAGGTTTTCTCGGACTCCGAGGAGCTTATTCTGTGCAAGGAACACTTTTCCCGTGCTCTCCAGCCACTGGTTGATAAACTAAAACACCTCAACGCCTACTGGGGATCGGATCCTCTAACGCTCACCCCCTTCGGACTCACCAAAACCCGCCAGGAATGGATGGCCTCGAATGCTGGTCGAACGGCAAGCACCGGGTTCAAGATCATGATCAGCTCGATTTTCACCGTCCTTGCTAGCTGTGCTCACAGTCTTGACCTTCTCAAATATCATGGGATTACGCCTTTTTATCGGAGCCAGCTGAAGTTCCAGTCCGGCACCGGCGGCCTGAAGAATGGGAAATACAAACAGCAGCTCGTCCAAGATGAGAACTACAAAAGACTCATGAGCCAAGTTTCGGCGTGGACAAAGCACCCGGAGTTTATCGGCCATCCAAAACTAGCATATCTCAAAGAAGTGGTGTTGAACCACTTTCTGGATGCCGGTGAAGGACGAGACGGGAACACGCAGTCCTCCACCAGATTGATGATCTTTGTCCACTTCCGAGATAGTGCCGAAGAGGTGATACGAGTGCTGAAGAGACATGAGCCTTTGGTCCGACCTCACATTTTCATCGGCCAGTCCAGCAACAAGGACTCGGACGGCATGAATCAGAAAACGCAGCTCAGCGTCATCCAGAAGTTCAAAGAGGGGGTCTATAACACCATAGTGGCAACTTCCATTGGCGAGGAAGGGTTGGATATCGGTGAGGTAGATCGCATTATCTGTTACGACTCCTCTGCCTCGCCAATCCGCATGCTCCAACGTATGGGACGTACTGGCCGAAAAAGGGCGGGAAACATCGTGATACTGCTCATGCAGGGGAAAGAGGAGCATTCATATCTCAAAGCGACAGATAATTATGAAAAAATGCAAGAAATGATCGCCAGTGGGAAGCGGTTCGCCTACCACACCGACGAGTCCCCACGCATTCTACCGCCGGGGGTCCGTCCCACTGTCAACAAGCAGAAAATTGATATTCCGACGGAGAATGACAACCCGGACCTCCCCGAGCCGAAAAAGAGACGAAACGCCCCCAAGAGGCCTCCAAAGAAGTTTCACATGCCGGACAACGTCGAGACTGGTTTCACCAAGGCGTCGGACCTTGCCACCGGCGGTGCCACGCGAAAATCAAAACCAAAAAGTAGGCCGAAAGAACGAACACCAACGCCCGAGCTCATCGATATACCGGCCGCTGAAGATGTTTTGCTGACCGCGGAGCAGCAAAATGAGCTTGAGCAATACTACGGCAATGTTGGCGAGACCAGTCCGCAATTCACCCGACCCCCTCGCAACGACGCTTTTCCTAAACTGCAATCAGTTCCAAGACCGACAAAGGCCGTGACGCACGGATCAGTCACCCGTCGGATGATCGGTGCACTACAAACAATCAATCAGCTAGGTATAGACTGCGAGGAACGCTTTCAAAAAGTGTTGAGCCTCGAGTCTCGAAGACCGCCGGAAGATGCCTTAATTTCACGCCCACTGCCACCCCCTAGACACAAACGCAAGAAAGGATCAAATGATCATTCTCAGCCCCTAAAGCCCCTCAAAACTCGTCGATTGTTACACGAAGTCTGCAACGGCGAAAACTACGCCCCGACCTCCCCGATACAAGACCATCCAGAATCGGTACCCTTCTATTCCTCGCAGAGAAGCGAAGGCGAGAAGTTTGATGAGTTTACACCCCCTGATATAGACACCATTTTGAGTCGAAGCACCGAGCGCAGATCGTAAAAGCAGAATTGGACTGTGTTGGATGATGCTGATTAGGTCTTTTGGCTACTATTTTGACCAATGGGGTTTTCTTTGGGTAAAGATCTCAAAAAAAAAAAAGAAAAGAAAAAGTAATAATTTTTAGGGAACAGATTGTGACGCACTGGCATCACGGTCAACTTACTACATAGTGGGGAAATCAATCGGTAGTAAGCCACTGAAGTCAAGCAGATCGCAAGCATTCATAGTTCAGGCCCGTAGATTGTTACTAGTTAAGCAACGGAATAATTAGTTAGTTAACTAGTACTCGGAACGGGTGCGTGTAGATAACGTCACGGTCCATCAAACAGAGTGAATTACAACAATTGCCACATCCCGTGTCTTTCCCACCACACACTTTCTCCGTGCTCCGGCCAACTTGAGAGCGGGAGATCGCAAGTAAACAGCAGACAAGCACCAGCGACCTCACATTTTCCACCATGGCGGACGCTCAATATGACAGTGCGCTGTAAGTGACCCTAACGGAATGACTCGTTCCCCAATTCCCACCCCCTCTCATCTCCTTCGCAATCCCAGCATTCCCATGCCCCCAACGTTACCCCACCACCTGGTGCCTATTGCCTACTGCTGACCATCCCAGCGATCTTCTTCGACGTCTCAACCCCCGCGACACCAAGCAGAACCTGCAAGCTATCACATCCATCGTCCCCGATCTCACCGAAGACCTCCTCTCCTCTGTAGACCAGCCCCTCGAGATCCGCCGCTGCCCCCGGACGAACCGCGACTACCTGCTCTGCGACTACAACCGGGACGGCGACAGCTACCGGTCCCCCTGGAGCAATGAATTCGACCCCCCTCTGGACGACGGCACCGTGCCTAGCGAGCGCGTGAGAAAGCTCGAGGTCGCGGCCAACGAGGCCTTTGATGTCTACCGGGAGCTGTACTACGAGGGCGGCGTCGGCAGCGTCTACTTCTGGGACTTGGATGATGGGTTTGCTGGCGTGATACTTTTGAAAAAGGGTGGGTTACTCGACTCCATTTCGCCTTTTCTGGTGTTCTGCATCAGCGCTCCGGCAGAAGGAAGCTGTGGTTGTGGTGTGTTCAAGCTGACGGACAATTAGGGGTAACGCCGGGTGCGAAGAGCTCCGGGGAGTGGGACAGCATTCATGTGTTCGAAGCGACTGACCGCGCTCGCATGTCTCATTATAAGCTGACCAGTACCGTGATCCTGCACTTGGCTAACACCACCGAGGCGTTGGGCGAGATGGATCTGAGTGGAAACATGACCCGACAGGTCGAGGTCGATCTACCCGTGGAATCGGACGCCAGCCATGTGGCTAATGTCGGTCGCTTGGTGGAGGATATGGAGCTGAAGATGAGGAACTTGCTGCGTTCGTTTCCATCCCCTCCCTCTCCTTCATTCTTTTCGAGTTGCAGCGGTGGCTAATCGAGTTGTGCCTATAGAGGAAGTTTACTTCGGTAAGGCCAAGGATGTGGTCGGTGAGCTGCGCAGTAAGTTGAACCCGATTGTGTGATACTTGGCGTGTTCTGATATGCTAACCCGCCGTAGGCCTCTCGTCCTTGTCGGAATCCAGCAAGGAAAAGGCAACTCATCTGGAGATGATCCGGTCCATGCAGAAATAAGCGTCCTCTCCGGATATCTTCGATGCTGGATATCTTTAGCGAATTTGTCAGAGCGACTGCCATTTCTACAACTGCCTGTGCTATCATATTTTCTGTCCGTGTGTTCTACTGCAGTTCCAGTTTCCTGTATCTAGTTTTTTTCGAGTCCAAGGTTCCTGGAGATCCTAGATTTAATCCATTGAACGCATCAAGTAGCATCTAGCACGTAGTGTTTAAATTTGAACAATAGATCATATTTGTCATTTGAGTAACTTTGGGTATCATAAATCATTGCCGACCGAAGACAACTGCCTCGCCAGGAGTTGCTTTGCTCGACCAAGCAAGACAGTCAAAACGCTAAAATTTCCGACAGGCGGCATATGCTCGTTAAGAAAGGACGTCGATATTCAATTCCCCGGGCGAGATCCTTCCCATCCAGTCGAGATTGCAATCCATCAATCAATCAACCTCCATTCTCTCCTGTTTGCCCGTAGAGTTGCTGATCTGCTCCACGAAGCCGCGTGCAGCCGCCCATAACTCAGCCTCCTTGTCCTTTCCTACGGTGTCCTTTCTGCTGTTCAACCAACTGATATCCAACGGATTGGAGGCACCCGCAGCCGCCCCGCCGGCACCGGTCGTGTCGCCGGCCCTGGCAGAAGCGGAGTCGGGCGCCAGGATGGAGGCCTCCTCCAGAGCGTAGACCTGGCGGCGCAGTCGCACATCGATCGATGATAGGAGGGCAAAGTATTGGGACGTCGCTTCTTTGAACCGCGCTTGGTGGGATTGCAGGGAGTTGTCTGTCGACGAGTCGCTGGTTCGGGCGTTGGTCAGGGCTTGAATGGCCAAGCCGGCGGAATGGATCAGTCGAGCCACATCCTGTATTGATGGGCGATTAGTTAATTGAATCTCATTTGATTTTTTATTGTTGTCTGTGCTGTTTGGTGTCGTGGGATCTTAGAATCCCCGGCCGCTGTCGGAGGTGAATGATTTCCTCTTGTTCCTCTTACCTTGTCTACTTCATTCAATTGGCGGATGCGATCTGCTGAGGTGAAGACCTGATCAGGTCCGGAGGTGTTTGTGTTGCTTGCCATCTGGGTCGGATTATTGAGTTTGAATTGAAGGTGTCGCCCGGTGTGTTTTGTTTTCTCCTCAATCCACGAGACATGTCTGGTCTGTCAGTTAGTCTGTCTCTCCCACTCTCGAAAGCGTTCCAGCCGCGTCACGTGCTTCTACCGGGGGAGCCACTGTGCTTACCTCAGCCGGGGAATCGCCGCCAAGCCTCCTCCGGCCTAGCGCCATATCAGAACGTGACGCTCCATCGACAAACCGCGACGGGCATCCCTGGGCTCTCCGAGATCGCATCAGCTCCCATCTCCCGCAGGCTAGGCAGGAGATCCCATCCGCATCTTGTCCTCAGAGCACTCTTTGCGCCATGTCTGCGCCAGGCGGGGCCCCAAGCCCTGTGCCCCGAAGTGGAAGCATGGGGCCCGGAGGTGGAATGTCCATGCCTCCCCAACAGTCCATGCCTGCTACACCTCCAGTGCCAGCACCCACTCCCGGTCCGCCGCCGCCGCCCCCGAGCGGCGCCATGTCGCAACAAAATTTGAATCAGATAGTAAGTTGTTTTCTTTGTTGGGCGGATGATTGTTTTTGTTCGGGTTTGTGAGGTGGTGGTGTCGCGACGCTGTTTACGGTCTGGTGTGGCATTTCCCTGTATTCACATCGCCTCTTATATTTCACTTTACGGTGGAATATCTCTGGGACTTGACCTAGCCGATCTTCTTGCCCTTGTGCTCGTTCTGCTCCACCTTGAGGTCCTCCAGTGTGGCAGAGGCATACTTAGTCTGTCTGGGCTACTCCAAAGCCTCGGCCCAGGCCTTGGTGCTCAGTCAGTTGCAGATGTAATCGGCATCACCGGCCAAGATCAAGACAGGAATCTACCCCAGAAGACCAGGGACAAGGCGGTCACAGGGCTGCATCCAGTCATCGTGGAAGCCCTTCGCCTCTTTCGGATTTTTCTATACTGGAACATCTATCTCTGTCATCTATCTGGTTTTCTCTGCGTCTTCTCATCCACTGGCTTGTCTTTTAGTCACCATCATGTCAAATCATGTCAACACCGCTGACGTACTGAACAAGGTCATCGACTATCTGGCCAAGAAAGGGTATAGCCGCACAGAGGCCATGCTGCGCATGGAATCTGCAAATCAAGAAATTGATGGACGTCCTTTGCCTCCTCTGGGAGAGGACGCACGGCCAAAATATAGAATGGGTTTCGGTAAGCTCAGTCGTTCCTTCAGCAGTTACAAATCGGCTGACTCCAGTTCCAGATCTACTCAAAGTATGGGTTGAAGACAACTTGGACCTATACAAGCCCGAGCTGAGACGGATTCTCTGGCCGCTTTTCGTCTACTCTTTTCTTAACATGGTGACTTCGTTCTACCCGCAGGATGCGAAACAGTTCTTTGAAATCAACAAGAACCTCTTTCTTCCAGAGCACACGGAGGACGTGCGCGCCTTGGAGCCTATCAGCCTGCCGGAGCATGTCCAGGACAACTCCGTCGCGAAGCTGTACCGCACGAACAAATATCGCCTGGTGCTCAGCAACCCGGCTTTCTCGAACCTCATGCAGTTCCTCGAAAACAAGCAGAAGGAAGGCGGCTCCGTCATGTCCGCTATCTTGAGCAGTTTCTGCACGGTCATCACTAAAGAGCGTGCCGCCGACGGCCGATTCAGTTTCGCTGCCATGCTCGGTCAAGCCTCAGGAGGCCAGACCTTCCCGGCTGAAGACGAGGGTATTCCAGGTCATCATCCTGGATCTGCGTATACCGGAGACAACCCAGCTATGGCGGGAACTTTGCCCAGATTGAGGCTCGGAAAGTTGCCGATGGAAGACACGCTAGAGTCTGACGTTCGAGGCGAGTTGGCCGACGAAGATGCGAAGAATACTCCAACTGCGGGCCAAAACACCCTGGTCCAAGAGTTCGATCAGATGATCAAAAAGGAAGAAGACGACGAAGCCCCCACACGTACAGATATTCCGTACCCCCCGTCAACGGCACGTGATGTGGCGATTGAAGTGCAAAAGGTGAAGGAAAACCGTGACCGATTCAGAATCGAAGGCCGGACGGGCGGCGTCGGTCCTGCCGTCAGCGTCTGCATGTTCACCTTCCATAATACTTACGACGGGTAAGTTTGGAATTCCTACGTGATTTGAACTCTCACTGACATGCGTAGAATCAACTGCTTGGACTTCTCCGATGACAATATGCTCGTTGCAGCTGGTATGCAAGAGTCGTACATCCGGGTTTGGAGTCTGGATGGAAAACGTATCCCAAACACCTACGACAATGTGGATGACTCGGGCCCGTCCAATTCTCGTCGTTTGATCGGCCACTCCGGGCCTATCTACGCGGTGGCTTTTGCTCCGTCCATCACACGCACTGAGAATGCGGTGGCCCCCACGAACGCCCGCTGGCTTCTCTCATCCTCCGCCGACAAGACCATCCGACTGTGGTCTCTGGATCTGTGGCAATGTATGGTTGTCTACAAGGGCCACGATCAGCCTGTTTGGGACTTGCAGTGGGGACCGTATGGACATTACTTCGCTTCTGGCGGACACGACAAGACCGCTCGCCTTTGGGTGACCGACCACATTCGCCAACAGCGGATCTTTGTCGGCCACGATCAGGACGTCGATTGCGTGTGTTTCCACCCCAATTCCGCCTATATCTTTACCGCCAGCTCGGATCATACGGTGCGCATGTGGGCGGTGACCACGGGCAACGCCGTGCGGATGTTCACTGGACACACGGGCAACATCACCGCTCTCGCCTGCAGTCGCGACGGGAAGCTTCTGGCATCGGCCGATGACCACGGCTCGATCTTGCTGTGGGACCTTGCGAAAGGACGACTGACCAAGCGCATGCGCGGCCACGGCAAGGGCGGAATCTGGTCGATTAGCTGGAGCGTGGAATCGACGGTGCTCGTCTCCGGCGGCGCTGACGGCACGGTCCGAGTGTGGGACGTAACCAGACCCTCTCAGGACTCCTCGCAAGGCCGAGTGGTTGGTGATGGCGCAGCCGGTACGAAGGTGGACGCAGGAACCTCCGCGGGGTCCGGCACGCAGGCGTCTAGCTCCGTTGCCCCGGGCATCGGCAAGAAGAAGGGCAAAGACGTCGTGGTTTCGCCCGATCAAATCAGCGCTTTCCCTACGAAGAAGAGTCCCGTCTACAAGGTGAAGTTCACCAATATGAACCTGATCATCGCTGGTGGCGCTTATCTTCCCTGAGGAGTGAGGATTGAATTGAATTGAGTTTCTTTCTTTCTGCACAGTGGCGCCTGATACCCGTTTCTTGTTTCTTTCACGGTCTTTATCCGTCTTCTTTATCTCGTTTCTTTTCCGTTTTCATTCTATCTCCTTTTGTAATACCATTGAACCTTGAATATCAAAAGAAATGAAGCCCATTGATAGTTGCATGTGATGGCAATTCATGGCTGGGTATTTGGCGGGCGTCACGGCATGGTCGCGGTGTTGGTTGGCAGTGATTGCAAATAGTAAAAAAGTGATTATGTTTACAGGCACTTAGACAGGTAGGTTAGTCAATCGAGAGGTTGTTCTATAGTTACAAGACTTGCAGGTTATATAATCCGTAGATAGTGGAAGAATCAACCCCGCCTCGCCAGATCGGAGCGTCTCCGGTCTTTCTCCCGCCCTCCGAATCCTTTCTACTGAGTCTTGGCCGATGATTGGAGGCCTTTTTGCTTCTGGCTACCGACGACCTATCAAGGTAGATACTCACATTAATATGATTATCATCCCTCAGCTTGGGTTGTTCCTGCGCGGGTGCATCATTTCCCCGTGGGGTTGGTCGCCCATTGCCCACTCTGGTCGGAATCAAATGACTTGCGCAATGAAGGCCCAATCCTAATTAATTCTCTGACCATCCATTATTCATTGCTCATCCATCAACTCATCTCGCAATTTCAATCGTCCTTCGCCACCCCACCTCGCAATCATGTATTATTAACGCACTTCGTATATTCACATATATATATCTAAAATATCCCATCTCAATGCCACCCAAAGACAACAACAACAAAAACAAACAAGATGTCCTACCCTCCAATGAACCCCCCAGACCCACCGACGAAGACATTCCCGCCTGTCAATCCTGCCGCAAGAAAAAAGCCCGCTGCAGTCGCGCCCAACCATGCGACCAGTGCATCCGGTTCAACGTCCCCTGCGTCTATGATGATCGGCGCCTGAAGCCGGGTCTGAGGGCCGGGGCCGTCGATCAACTATATCGGCGTATTGAGACGCTGGAGAATATGTTTCTGGGGCAGGAGGTGTTTTGGAGGGCGGTTTTGGGGGAGGTTGGTTTGGGTAAGGATGTGGGCGGGGACCGTGATGGGGATAGCGGGTCAGAGGAAGAGAGTAATGGGTTGACGGAGTTGGAGAGGCGGAGGGAGAGAGTGAAGAGTCGCCTATTGCGTGCTGCGGAGGAAGAGAAGGAAAAGAAACAGATGCAGAAGAGGTCGTCGGCGCAGGATGAAGCAGACGCAGCGATCACGTCGGGTGTCGGGGCGAAACGACGGAGGGTCGAGAAGGCGCCTTTGTTGAGACGCAGCGAGGATGTCGATTGGGACTGGGATAACGATAATGACAATCCCAGCGGGCTTCTACCACCCGAAATCATGGCCGAGTTAGTGGATTTCTACTACTTGAATATTCACCACTGGATCCCCATCTTGCATGTTGTTAGATTTCGACGACGGATGGAATCGGAAAAGGAACGGCCGCGCATTGCTTGTATCTTGCATGCGATCATTGCCATCTGCGTGCGCTTCTCTCAGAACGCAAGGCTCCGCGATGAACAAACGAAAACACGTATTGCGGAGAAAAGTCGACAGCGAGTCATTTTGAACAGTATCGAGACTTTCTCGGTCGAGAATCTGCAGGCCTTGATCATTGTTGCGTTTGAGACGGTATGTGGCTGCTCTTGGACTCGTTTGCGCACGCATAACTGATTAGTATGGACATCCAGATTGGCCGAGGACGCGGTCCTTCTTCTTGGTCCATCATCGGAAACATGGTGGGCACGGTGGAGCAGTTACAGTTGAACGTGGAAGAGGACGAGCTTTACGGGTCGACGAACGCTGGCGAGACGCTAATACGGCGGATGCTGTTTCTCACGCCATCCAGATCATGGATTGAGGCCGAGGAACGCCGCCGGGTCTTCTGGACGGTCTTTCTCATGGACCGCTTCTGCAGTGTCTCCACCGGCTGGAAGATGAGCCTGGCCGGCGCCGATATCAAACGCCGGCTGCCATGTGAGGGTGCGATCTGGGGCCAGGAGCAGGAAGTACGAACGCCGTATTTTGGCATCTCGGACTCCAAGGGTCCGTTATCTAGCAGCTCGCGTCTTTTTGAAAGCCAGGGCCCATCACGCTCCGAGGATCAGGATTCGATTGGCGGGTTGGCGTATAATATTGAGGCTACGGAGTCGCTTGCCCTGGTGACGAATTTCTTTCTCCACCATGCATTTGTTGTCAATGATACGGAAAAGGCCCAGCTGTGGTTGATGAAGTTCAAAGAGCTGGACCTCAGACTCATCCAGTAAGTACTTGATCAGAATGCAGATGGATGAAGTTTGACAGGCTAACCATCGTCGCAAACTCGGAGATGGAAATTATTTCTGCCATCAAAGTGGCGCGAGGCTTCTGTGCTCAACGCTGATGGGATCATGGACCCAAACCTCATCTTGGCTCACTTAACACACAACACTGCGGTCATCTTGCTCCACCAAGGAATTGCATACCCACCTGCGCACTGGCAGAGCTGTGCCGTGAAGCCGCCGTCCGCGTCATCCGCAGAGACGTGTCTCGAGGCGGCCTCGGAGACGGCCAGGATCGGTCAACAGTTTCTAGCATACTCACCGATATTCACCAATCCCCAGTTCTCTTTCTGTCTCTTCATTGCGGGCCGCATGCTGCTCGCTCATTCGCGATACAACCGAGTGCCCATCTCACCCGTCCTCGACATCTTGATTGCCAGCCTACTTGAAATTTCGCAGCGATGGGCAGGTCCTGGAAATACTACCGACGACGGTGAAGGCAACCTTGCGTCAAGCTTTGCAAAGCGGCTGATCGAGGCCCAGAGTAACTCGGCGATTTATTCGCGCCCAAGCCTGGATATAAGACAAACCGCGTACTCAGATGAATCCAAGGAGCAGCCATGCTCGCCTGCTACGGATTCCTCGCGCAGCGATATAAACGCGTTCTCATCTCGACCGGTTAACCCCTGTATCTCACAAACTCACTATCCTGAGATCCCGGCGCCTCAGGATTCAATTGGGTATGATCCATTTAGTCTCGCCTTTCCGCCGCTTCCACCAGCCTTCCAGCAGGACTTCTTGTCGACGTGTGGGCAGGGCGTTGCGAGCCCGGCGATTTTGTCTCTGGGGATGCAGTCGTATCATGCTGATCCTCTACATGCGTGGCAAAACCCGGGTGTGAATTATGGCAATACGGTGATTAGCCCCGGGGATCATACACCCAGTCCAGGACATTTAAATCAATAGCTCTGGAGGCGAGTCTTTAGTTAGCTACAAAACTAAAACAGCGATGAACGATCTACCCACTGAAGCTATTTATATCGGAAAGTTAATATGCCCCTGCATATCTACCAACCCCAACTCTTGCAGCATGTTGCCAAACAACAAGAAGTAATAGTCTGCATATACCAACCCGTGGTTCGCCCACCGTCTTGGAGCAAACTCATAGTTGTTGATCGTGGCCCCATCAAGAATCGTGTCTCGCGTACGCGAACCAGACTGATCGACATAACTCAAGACGTCGAATCCATCACTCGCTCCCTGCGCGATACAGCCCTCCGGGTATACTTCATACTGCGTCGGAGCCCTCCCCATCTGAAACATCAACGTAGGCGGATTTAAAAACCTGCCCACGGCAGCATCCACGATCCCCAAAGCCTCCCGGAGATAGTACTCCCCCTCCGACGTGTCCCTAAGCGACTTAAACAGCACCAGCATCCCACACGCCGCAATAATCGCCGCCGACGTATCTCGCGGACTCTCATCCGTTACTGGTGCCATGAAATCCCAATACGGCACCCCGTCCTCTGGCAAGTGAGATATGAAGTACTCTGCCAGCGCCCTCGCCGTGTCCAGAAACACAGACTGTCCCGTCCACCGGAACGTCTGCGCGAACCCTAATATCCCCCACGCCTGGCCACGCGCCCAACAGCTCTCGTCGCTATATCCCTGGTTCGTGAATCTGGCTTTGCATTCGCCGGTCTGAGCGTCGAAGTTCGCGACGTGTGCAGTGCTGTTGTCTTCGCGGACGTGGTGTCTCCGGGAGGTGTGCGCATGCGCTACCGCAATGTCATACAATTCTGCATTGTTGGTTTCGTGGGCGGTCCAGAACAGCAGATCAAGGTTCAGCATGCTGTCTATGATGACGAGGAAGTCCGTCGACACATCAGTGTACGAGTATCTGTTCGTGATGCAGACGTCCCAGCTGCGGATGCATCGCGTGGTGGCGTTGAAGCGGCTGGCGAGGGAGTGTGCGGCCAGGACAAGACTGTTGTACGCTTCTGCATCGTGGTGCAGGTCCCATGCTTTCATGGCCCATGGAGCGATCATGAATCCGAGGTCGTGCGTGTCCCGCTTGAGGGCGTTTTGGTGCAAGTTTGCGGTCCACCAGCGGCAGAGGTACGAGAGCTGAAGGTGGTGAGGTAATATTTTTGATTCATTGTCTTCATCATCAGAAGGAGATGAAGATCGGTAAATGCTGGTCCTTTGATAACGTGTTAAGCGCTCGAGTATTAGATATAATGATCCCGGGAAGAAGCCGGAGGTCCAGAAATCGAGCGTGCGGTAGACATAGGTGCTTCCATTAGAGCCGGTATATTCAGGGTATAGCACGGGGGGTTTGCTCTGCAGGGGAGTGGGAAAAAGGGGTTATTATCGGGTTGAGATTTCTGTGGATGGTAGAACTTACTGATCCTTGAGCCCGGGCTGCGACTCTCCAGATTTTGGCAATCGCTGAATCAGAGAATAGGGCTTTTGCTAGACGGGTGGATGTTGTGGAGGGGAAAGTCTTGGTGCCGTTTGTCCCGGTTATGCCGTTGGGGTGTTGATGAGCTGCTTTTACTCTCTTTGGACTGTGCTCCTATCTGGTTTTCAGCTTTCTTTTATTATCCAGGGTGTGTGAGAAGGCAAGCATACCGTTGGAGATGCGTGGCTTAGCGACATTGACATTGCGTGGAATTACTTGGACAGGGAGATATAGCTCTTTTGAAGAGGGTCTTGGGGAGAGCGAAGATGAGATAACTCTGGTATATATTTAAAAGTTCAGGTAGATGTTGTACCTATTTGAAATCACGAAATTACTTCTCAAGACATGGAATCTTGGGATAAGCGGGAGGACGCCGGTATATTGTCCGTATGCTCAAGACCAAACAGCTGCTCCACCTTGGCAAGGTTGTTGTGGCCTTTCTAGTTCATGTTCATAGTTGACGGGAGAGAGTCTTTCTCCGGACTGGAGATCGGGGTAAGGCCCGGAAATGCTCCGGATTTCTTGTTGATAGGCATTGACTATGATCGCGACTCGATTATGATAGAGTGGAAGTAGACATCATGAATGTTTCATTTAGTCGTGCGTGGTTCGCTCTAGAAACCACTCAAAGCTTCATTCAGGTTATTTGCGTAAATAGGTAGAAAAAATGGCATATTCTTGGAGAGCTTCTATTTTGGAAGATCGGCATGCCTCGGTATATACCTGTCGTCAACGGTTACTATTGAGTTATACTAGACATTTCCTGTACCTATACGAAAACAAATATCGCAACACTCTAAATACGTTGCTCTTCATATAAAAGCTCAGAGACCCTAGCAGACAGCACCCCCAAACACACAACCCTCAGTTCTCAACAAATCAGACTAAGTCAAACCAGCTTATCAAGACCCTCTCCCTTGCAAGTCCACCCCTAAGCATCCTCCTCAATCCGATACATCAGCGTCCCATGCCCATAGACATCATAGCCCCCAGAGTTCGGCCCATAATCACCCCCACCACCCTCGACACCGGCGGAGATATTCCGATTCACGTAGTCCCGAAACTCGGTGGACCAGGACGTATTCAGACCCTTGATCCTTGTATAATGAGATACGATGGCCTCGTAGCCCGGACGCACATCGAAGCGCGATTTGGCTGATATTTCACCCAAGAGACCTTCCCAGCTCGTATAGGAGATGTAGGGGACAGTGTGGTTGGTGTTGTATTTGGCGGTGTATTCAGCTCTGGAGAGCAAGGTGTCAGTGTCAGTGAGGGTATACTCAATGCCAAAAGAAGAAGAAGAAGGGATAAGGTTACGCATTCAGGATCCCATATCCATAAGTCTCAAACAGATCCATCCCCTGATTCCAAGCCTGTTGCCCAATGACCCCCAGCAACGCCATACACAGCAACGCATGTCCCTGGTCGCGACCCGACTCCTGCATCTCCATCAAAGTCTTCCCAGACTCCGGCTCCGTGAAATTGGCAATCGAGAAATATGGCAACGCCCCGTTCACCACGACCCTGCTGTCCGGCAGACCAAACTGCCAGTACCGCGCCGCATGGTCCACCATCGTCCGATTATCCGTGAATATGCCGATCGCCATCAATGACGCGATATTGCACAGGTCCCAGTTCGCGTAGTAGAAGTTCGTCTTGCCGTTATGGGTTTCCAGAAAGTCTCGATTCGCCGGCGCAAACACGGTCGTCAGTAGACGCGCGAACGCCGTCTGGTTCGCCTTACTCCAACCGGGATACGTGCGAAGGACCTCACCCGCGTTGGCGAACTGGTACCCGTAGAGACCAGCCGCGAGGTACTGGTCTTCGGTGCCGTTGAGCGCGCGCAGGGTCGTAGCCCAACTGTTCAGGATGGAGGCCGCGTGGTCTGCGTACGAGGTGTTTCCGCCGATGAGCCACCGCAGCGTTAGTTGGTAGGCGGCGTGTGCGTCGCGATATGCATCGCCGTAATTCTCGGCTGGCGTGGTCGGCCAGGTGCTGTTTGAACCGCGGACGAGGACCTCGTGCGGTTTGGGGGTCCAGGTTGTTTGCGCGAGGGGGCTGGACTCGAGGTGTTGCCAGGCGCGGTACCAGGGCTGTTCGTGGGCGTGCACTTTGCGTCGAACTCGTTCGATGTCCTTGTTGGTGTGCAGGGCCCCGGGATGGACGAGTTGAGGTTCAGGATGGAGGGTGGCAGACGTGGTTGAGAAGAGAGTGGCGATGGCGAGCAGGATTGGGACTCTCATGATGGCTTTCTGACTACGTTTATGAGATAACTGGGGTAGACTAGACACCAACGAAATGGTCGATGTGAGGTCTTTACAAAATCATATATTCCGGTCGAAAGGTACTTCAATACTTGGCACCCAGTGAAGGATTCCGGCCTTTGTTCCGCTGTCGGATTGAAGCCGCTCATTCCTCCGCTTGGGGATCTGATTTTGGGCTACTTTGGTTACTGGTGGAGCGCTCATTGATCACAAAGACTGGCTGTATATTCTGGTCAGCTTGAGCACTGGAGTCAATGGTGTGCATATGGAGCATCTAGATAGTATCTGGGAGTCAATCATGGAGCATGTACCAAGTGCAAAGACAGTTAATGATTTCAAAGCTACAGAATAAATCTAACACCCTTGGTATGCTCGTTTGCAAACAAAGGAACCAAGTCAGCTGTCATGTACCATCGCGGCTTTTCCATCTCGTCATGGATCACTTTCCCATCGATCCGGAGATTCTCAAACGTCACATTCTCCACCGAGCATTGCTCATCATATCCCAAAATAATCGACGGATTCACACTCTTCGAGTCTCGCAGATCCAGTGACAGATTTCTGATCCTGACGTCTCGAATGCCTCGCCCCGGAGCAGTAGTCCACATGGCGTTCTGCATGACACGCAAGTTGATTAGTTGACCGCGAGTGATCCGCTCGACTCGCACGTTCTCAATCAAGATATCGTGGAAATCGTTCCTATCCGCAGCATTGATGGCGATGCATCCCTGATACCACAGTTGGTTCTCTTCGTGATCTAGAATATCGACATTCCGGATCGTCACGTTGCTGGTTGTTTCCGGTCTGGACGGGTTCCCGTGCGTGCCCATGTTAATCGCGTGTGCCAGGTCGGGCAGTAATACACAGTTTTGGATTAGGATGGCCCTCGAGTCGCCAAACCAGTCCCAGCGGTGCGAGTAGAGCGCAATGGTATCGTCCGAGTTGCGCAGAAAGCAGTTCTCGATGACGATGTCTGACGAGCAGAAGAAGTCGATTCCATCGCTGTTGCCGGCGGACGAGAACGATCGGTATCGGTCCACGTGGATGTCATGGCATTCGCCCGCCGATAGACTAAATCCTTTTGCGCCTAGAGAGGTGACACCTTCTACTTTGATGTTGCTGGCTCCGCTCATGTGGATAGCTCCGCCGTGTTCGCGGTGGACATAGCCTCCCTCGGGCCCGAGGATAAACCCGTGTCCTCGAACGGCACAGTTGGATACGTTGATGAAATTGAGTCGGCAGGTGATGAAGGCGCCTCCGGCGATGTAGACGATCTTTCCAGATGGCACGTTCAGATTGACACCGTCGGTGACGTGTTGATAGGCGGACCCTTGGTTGATGCCGGGTCCGAAGTACCAGATATCATCGGTGTCTTGCAACGGCGCAGTCGAGTCTATCTTGTTGCTGAGCAGGTGGAGAGCCGTCCACTTATTGCCGCTTAGCTCGATCATCACATCTCTAGACGCGGAGAGAGAGAATGTTATGATGGTACCGTCTATATGAGCTTCGATGTTCGCAGAACGGGGCCGGATGACTGCAGATGTTACTGGCCCTGCAGTGTAGGTGACTCGCATTTGGACGGGGCCGTCGAAGTCAAATGAAGCGAGCGCAACAGTATGTCGATTGAACTCGTTGGAGGTGATGTTGGCATTGGCCACTTCTACAGCATAGACAGGAACCGGCAACCATCGCTGGCCGTTCTCTCCCTTGAGCTCAACGGTGAAGTTCGAGTTGAGAGGAATGCCGGCAGGAGAATCGTATACCTGGACAGTCATGTTTCACGCGCTTCGAGAAAGTCTCAAAATGCGAAAAGTGACCGATGAGACCGATGATGATCATTGCATCAAATAACCCGTGTTGCTCATGACAGCGGCGTCCGGAGGATCTGCCGGAGATGCCCCGATCGATCTGCACCCCACGGGGCGTCTATCCATCTCGGTCTTACGACTCGGTTTTCGATGCAGCAAGTCACTTTTAGATACTGAAAGCGACTACAAATACTACGGCGAGAAACTGTCCGAGCAGGTCCTTGCCGACAGCCTTCGATTCCATAGTATCTTGCTCCACTGCATCATGTCTACGACTAAAGATGAGATGACTGCTTCTGTTGACCATGGAGAGCTTCAAGCACACTCCAATCAAGTTGGTGAACATCTTGAAGTGAACGAAAAGCCGGATCTCCTCGAAACCGATCCGGGAATCCAGATCGATGCTGTCACAAACAAGCGCCTGTTCTGGAAGATCACTCGTCGGATCCTCGTTATCCAGGTTATCACCTACTTCTGTCAATCCTTGGACAAAGGCATTCTGAACTATGCATCCATCATGGGCATCAAGGATGATGCAAACTTGAAGGGCCAAGAAGTGAGATCTGCAGATATGAAGAGCATGGCCTCAAGGCTGACAACGATGGAATCCTAGTACTCCTGGCTAGGAACGATTCTCTATCTCGGCATTCTCGCCGGCGAATATCCCCAGAACTTCCTTCTTCAGAAGTTTCCCCTGGCGAAGACGCTGGCTGTCAATGTGTTTCTATGGGGTGCTGTAGTGGCCTGCTCGGCCGCCTCGACTCGGTTCGCGTCTCTGATGGCAGTCCGATTTCTGCTAGGCTTTTTCGAGAGCTGCGTTCAGCCCGCTATGATGCTATTGTAAGTATTTTACCCCCATGCGACTGGGAAACCTTCTCTAACCCACTATTCAGAACGGCAATGTGGTATAAGAGAGAAGAGCAGTCTGTGTTGAATGCCGTTTGGTACTGCATGAGTGGTGTACAGCTGATGGTGAGTCGAGATTCCACCGTCATCTCGCAAATTGCCAACCTTTGATGGACTGCAGATAGGTGGCCTGCTAGCTTTCGGTGTCTCGCACTTCACGGACGGACCCATCACCAGTTGGCAGCTACTCTTCCTAGTCCTCGGACTCGCCACCTGCGTCTGGGCCTTCTTCATCGCCCTCTTACTCCCCGATAGCCCTATCTCGGCAAAATGCTTCACCGAGGAGGACCGCATGCTCATGCTTGAGCGTGTCCGACAAAACGAGACCGGCATTGAAAATCGAGAGTACAAGAAGTATCAGGTGTGGGAAGCCGTCACGGACCCGTTTGTCTGGTGCTGCGTCCTGCTCATCACCACCGCCAATCTGATCATCGGCGGCCTGGGAGTCTTTTCCAACCTCATTATTCAACAATTCGGCTTCTCCCTGCTGCAAACGCAACTTCTCAATATCGCCCAAGGTGCTTGGACCATCATCTGGATGCTCGGGTCCGCGTGGGCTGCTCAACGATTCCAGCAGACCTGTGTGATCATGATCGTAAGTTGACAACCCTCCCATCCTCTCTCCATAGTACATCCTCCAGTAGTGAATTCTAACATGACTAAGGTATGGGCCCTCCCCGCCATGGCCGGCACAATCGTCATACTCGCCATTACCCCAACGGCCTCGAATGCCGGCGGCATGCTAATCGCCTTCTACTGTACGCAGCTCTTCACCGCAGAAGGCAACCTGATCATCTCCCTCGTGACACGCAACATCGCCGGCCAGACCAAAAAGGGCATCACCATGACCCTGGTCTTCGTCGGGTGGGCTGTCGGCAATCTCATCGCGCCCCAGATCTTTCAGGAGAAAGACGCCCCGCGCTATCTGCACGGCTTCCTGGCTCATATCATCATCTACGCGGTGTATCTGGGCTTAGTCTTCGTCACGAGAGTGGTTCTTATGGCGAGGAATCGGGCGAAGGCGAGCGGGGAGGCGGAGATCTCGCATGAGCTGGCGTTTCGGGACTTGACGGATCATGAGAATCCGAATTTTCGCTATGTGTATTAGTATAAGAGGGGTTGGATTCATGGACTATATTATGATGACGAGATTTGAAGGAAAGGCAGTGATAGGGGAATTATTTTGGGCTTGAATTAGCGAACGGAGATTTTCCTGCGAGAAGCTTTCAAAGTATCGCGTCGGTGAGACTATGAATTTATTAGAGCGTTCAATTCGGCTCTGCTTTAATTATATTCATGTGTTTTTCAAGAAACAACCACAACTCAACTAGCAAAGATATCGTCCGACAGCTACGTCTCGATTCGTGATCCCGGATGATTATACTTGCCACGGTATATATACAAGCAGGTAGGTATATAAACTGATTCAACCATACATGACTCCCCCTTCTTCCGAGTCGCTACCTACCCTTCGTGCTCTTCTTCATCGCTGCCGACGCCTGCAGATCGGCTACCTTGGGCGGAAGCACCAGCGCGCTGCGATCATTGCGCTTGTAGAAGTCCACCAGGATCTGGGCCGTCTTGGTCGGTTGATCTTCCTGGATGAAATGGCCTGCTTCCGGGAAGACTTGGAGTTGATATTTACCTGTAAGATCATTAGTCATGCTTTCCACTACCTTGATGCGCAAGCTGAAACCAGATAAACAGCCAAACGGGAACGAGGGGAGAATACCCTGCATCTGCCCAATCATCAATTCCTTATCCAACCGGTCCGTGCCGGCCAACAGAAGTAATTTGCCGCCGCGAGCCTCGAGAAACTTTTTACTCAGTCCGACAAACCAGTTCTCCCAAAAAGGCTTTGTTTCGGCGAGGTTGGTTCGCCATATCCAGGGCTTGGAGGGGTCGTCGGCGGGAGTCTCCTCTTCGTAGAGTAACGAGGGGACAGAGACTCGGGCGGAAGTGCGGTTTCGGATTGTCCGGGAGCGAGTGCTGAAGCTTTTAGCCAAGGATGGGGTTATTTGGGTCAGAACTTTGTCAAAAAAGAACATACTGCCATTCTATTCCGGAAATTAACGATGGAAAATGCGAAGGCCGCGTGGAGAGATATTTCTCCATGCTTTGAAGGGCATCCATTGCCGAGCCTAAGTCTCGATTAGTTTGATATTAAACTTAGACGAGAGGATCAACCTGGGATAGAAAATCGATACATACCCTCTACAACATCCAATACCGCATACGCCAATACCTTAGCTCCCAACTCGCCCGTCTTCGCCACGTCGGTAACTACTGCACCGCCCAGACTATGTCCTACGAGGACGATATCCGGGAGATCGTTCCAGCCCATGCGTGACTGGGTCTCGCGGACCACAAAGACGAGGTCCCGGTTGAGTGTCGACAGAGTCAGATCCAGCTCGACTGGGGGCGGCTCCTGGCCTTCGGGGACCGTAGCGGCGTTCACGGCCGTTTGGCCGTGATCCCGAGCGTCAATAGAGAGAACCCCGGCGCTTGGTAAAATCTTTCGGATCTCTGCGGCACAGGTCGCAAATGATAGACCCGAGGAACCTGCCCCGTGGTGCATGACAAATAGGGGACCCGAGGAGCTCGGGGGAGTCAGGTAGACATGGTGGGTGATGCGGGCAGTGGCGGTTTCTTGCGTCAAGAAGAATTCCTGAGTGAAGAAGTCGGTCCAGGGGAGGGTTGTGGAGGTAGAGCTGACGAGAGGTTTAGCTTGTGTATTAACTATATCGGACACGTGAAGTTGAGATAAAGTGGTCGGGATGGGTAGCACGGGTGATCGACCCGGCAACACAATTACCGTTACACCGGTGATATGGTTTCGAGGACTTCAAGACTTACCCTCGAGCTGGTCTCGAAAACAATTGACTTGTTGGCGAAGGCACCACTATGCCCGTGGACGAGACGGACGAGGTATCCTCGTCGGCTTCCTCGTGGGGTTCCATGCTCGGGACAGGAGGAAGTTCGGACGGGAACTTGGCCAGTTTTGCTTTGGCAAAAGACTTTTGAAGTTCACTCATGGATATTACGGGTTGTGGTGAGGGTTGGGAGGGATCTTCCTTGAACACTCTGGTCGGGGAGAGAGTGTGTGTTGATGGG
Source organism: Aspergillus affinis (assembly GCF_023601865.1). NCBI lineage: Eukaryota > Fungi > Ascomycota > Eurotiomycetes > Eurotiales > Aspergillaceae > Aspergillus > Aspergillus affinis. Next base: position 96,219 of record NW_026515845.1, read on the forward strand.
GAGCTTAGATTGAATTAGCTACAATCAGTTGATGTGCTGGTGGGGCCGAGGACGCTACCTAAGCACTGGTGGATCTGCACTCGGCAAGCATGCAGCCATCCCCGAAGGCAGTTGGAGAACACAGAGACCGGGATGGAAACAAAGCTACTGTATGGAGAAAGGGTGTGATGTGGATATACAGGAAAGAGGACAGTGTGAGTGGGAAAGTAGTCCGTCTAGGGCTTCGTAGGGAAGGAAAGGCGAGTCCCGTGCGGTGCCTCTTTGGACAATTCTCCCCACCCGTTCTTTTCTTTTCTTTTCTTCTCTTCTCTTTGCTTCTCGCTGTCTTCTTCGTTTCTCTTCCTCCCTCCATTTCTTCCCTCCTCTTCACAGTCCCTTCTCGCCCTCTCTTTCCCCTTTCCGTCCATCTCTGATGCTGCATCCCAACCGTCGGACAGTGGCTGCGTCACGTGCTAGATGACCTCACTCGCCTGTGTGCGGCGTCATAGAATGACGTCACTCTATCCAAATTCCTCGACGCCATGCTTTTCCCTGTCCAGACCAATTCCTCGAGATGGTCGAGTCTTAAATTCATCTTAGCTCATAGTCCAGACCTATCCAAACAATCACCCTTCAAAGATGGTATCACTGTGGTCTAGAAAACAAGACACTCCCGATGGGGGGGACCAGCCTAACCGTGAGGACGACGAACGCCAGTCCTCTCAACACTATCGCGATCGCGATCGCGATCGCGATCCTGATGAACGGACACGACTTCTCCCGCGCGAGCATACTGGATATCTGAATCCCGATGATCCTGCTGTGTGTTTTTCCGTTGGGTTAATATCCTGCAACGATTATCAATGACTGGTCTAACTATATTGAATTGCTAGGTCTCCCCCTACAATCTCTGGAGCATTCGTGCTCTGCGAGGCCTGTCCTCGCTCTTCTTGGCCATTAGCTTTATCTGGTGGACCTTCCTGCTCGTATCAATCTTCGTCAGCCCTCCCATGATGCATACCCGCGGCTCCGGCTTCTTCGCCTTCTCCTACACCACGCTCACCGTCGGTTATCTCGTCACTGGCCTGATGTTCTTTGTCGTTCCTTCCAAGCCCATGACCATCTGGGGCGTTGTCCTGGCCGTCTTCCTCTTGGTCGATATGTGCATTATTCTAGGGGTTCCGCGAATCCGCGTCGAGGAAGGCTGGGTGGGCATCGCTTCCGTGGTCTGGGCAACGTTGATTTCGTTTTACAATATCCTCCAGAACTATTTCGTCGCCTGGGGCAAACGGGAGGAAGAAGAACGATTGACAGGTCGCGAGGAGACCCGTCGCTCTCTGCGCGAATGGCTGGCCGTGCTGGTCCAAACGGTCGTCATGGCTATCCTAGGCATCCTTGTCATCCTCTTTACCGCAACTCTGATCCTGCGCGCCCGCGACGCCTCGCTTCCCGCCCCCGGCAAACAGTACTACGTTAACAGCAACAACTACCGCGTTCACCTCGCCTGCGTGGGGAACATCACGGGCGATAAAATCGATGGCACTGCGTCTTCTCGTCGTCGACCGACTGTCCTCCTCGAGGGTGGCGAGGAACCCATTGAACACACTCTGCAACCCTTCATCGACGCCGCATACAAGAATGGCACCATCGACCGCTACTGCTACTGGGACCGACCGGGGCTCGGATGGTCCGACAACGCCCCGTCGCCCTACTCGGCCGGCATGGCCGCCGACGCGCTGTCGGAGGCGCTGGCGCTGGCCGGCGAAGAAGGGCCCTGGGTCATCGCCTCCGCTGGCATGGGCGGCATCTACAGCCGCATCTTCGCCAGCCGCCACCTCCTCGAGATCGAGGGCCTCCTGCTAATTGACACCCTGCACGAGGATTACTTGGACAAAGTGGGCTCTCCGGGATGGGGCTTCCTCCTCTGGTTGCGCGGCGTGCTCTCGCCGCTGGGTCTGGACCGGCTGGCGGGCGCTATCTTCAAGGGCCGCACGCGCGAGGATCGAGTCTATGGGCGCAGCGCCTACCAGACGGGCAGGTTCATCAAGGCCAAGTTGCAGGAGAGCTTGGTTGCCGGGTCCATGACGGCGTCTGAAGTCCAGACGGCTCGCCATGTGCAGATCGCCGACACGCCCTTGGTGGTGGTCAGCTCTGGCGTGGAGGTTCGAAAGAGCAAGAAGTGGGCCAAGACCCAGGAGGATCTGACTACTGTGACGAAAAACCTGCAGGACTGGGACGTAGTCCAGGGGGCGCCGCACGAGGTGTGGAAAACACTTGCAGGACGAACTATTCTGGAGCGAAGACTGAGACAGTTGGTCAAAGGACATAAGTAGTCTAGGTCTGGTTTTGTTGATGTTGTTATGTCGGCGTAATGAGGTAAATTGTAACTAAATCGGCCGTGCTTTTTGGGTTAACATCTCCTCTAATGTTTCCTTTTCTCTATTTTTGTACGTTAATGATTGGAATGATCTCATTAATATATTCAGTAGTTACCGATCAGATACAGGACAAATTTAGAACTCGATAACGAGAGGAAGACACAAAAATGAAATATCAAGTCATCTTGACATTACAACACCGGAGATTGTACTGTCCTAGAGACTCTCTCTATCAAGCGAGCAAACAGGACGGAGTACTCTTGACTTTCAATTTGATTCTTGTCAATCCGGTCCTTCAACGCCCCGGAGAAAAATCACCCTACCACTTCTCTCGCGCCGCTGGTTACTCGTAGCCGCCTCATCGCTTCCCCCTCCGACATCATCTCCGGCAACATCCCCTGGACCGCATCCAACATGCCGCCCTCGGACGAATTTATCTCAAAAAACCGGCCGTCCCAGATATAAACCAACTCGCCGTGCCTTGGTTCGTCACCAAATAACCCGGCCACCGCTCTCGCCACAACCTCTGCATCCTGCACCCTCGCCCCGACTCTCTCCAGAAACGCCCTCGGCACCATCCCTGTATCCGTCCACGATGGCGCCACGGCATTCACACGCACCCCGCCTAGGGAGATCGTATCCTCCACCAGCCCACGCATCAGGCCCAGGACGCCATGTTTGGCCGTGGCATAGTCCGCGGCGCAGAAGTTGCGGAAAGAGGCGCCCGAGGCGGAGAGGACGATGCTTTTCCCCCCTTGTGGCAGGGCGTCCCGGCTCCGCGGTGACATCTTACTTTCCAGATCGTTCTCGCCATTCGACCGCGCCACCCCGGACGCTAACTGCGAGTGGGGCCGACCCGGCCTCTTCAGATAATATACGCCCAGTCTCAGCGTGAACACAACCCCGACCAGATTGACATCCACCGTTCCTAGATTGGGCGGTGCCAAGAGACTGTCCTCGTCGAACGTCTCCTCGAGGAAATTACTCTGCGGTCGAATCCCCGCATTCGCGAAGACGTGATCGATGTGGCCGAAATGTTGATATCCCTGCTCGAAGAGGGCACGGATGCTGGTCCATTCGGTGACGTTGGTGGGTAAATAGAAGAGAGTGCCTGGTGGAGGGATTGTTATAGCGGAATCAGAGCCGGGGCCGGGACTGGGTAAAGACAGCGGCGGAGAGGCAGGTATGTCGCCGGCGATGATATTTGCGCCGCGAGAGAGAAGAAAGTGTGTGGTTGCGAGACCGATGCCTGAGTTGGTTCCTGGTTGAAGGGGTTTAGTCTGGGCTGAGGTTAGGGTTGGGGGATGAGAATACCGGTGATGAGAATGGTTTTACCGGCTAAAGAGGGGAGGTCGTCGGGGTTGATATGAAATTCCATGGTGAGCGGGAAACAGATGAGCGAGATGAGAAGGAAGAGGATAACGATAGTGCCGGGCAGACTGTTCAAACTGTAGGTGGAGGATGATGCAGATCAGGTCTAGATAACCGAGGATCTGAACCCGTCCAAGTGGGGGACTTTATTTGTCTGGAGATGTTCGGCCGTGACGTCGGTGCTTCTCCACTCTTCTACTAGCCTACTACCTACACATACAGAGTCCGCATACACCAAGTCACCCACATCCGCCAGTCGGCTGGGTTACTTGCGAATCAAATATTCGCCTCCTCGCCAGGCCTTGTAAACTCCGTACAGCCCCGAAACTGGCCATACGCTCCAGAACAGGCCCCTGATCCAGCTCTCCCATGACGCGCTCTCGCTACCGGGAACCAGATTCACCCGTACCTTCTGATACAGGTCCGGCAGATACGACGCGCGATACTTCGCCCGCAGCATATCATATCTCTTCTTGTCGTAGATCGACCAGAACTCGTCCTCGGTGTAGTACGCATGCGCATACAGCCACTTCTTGCCACCCAGCTGCCGCACCTTACCCTCCAGCCGACGGTTCTGCGCGATGAATGCTTGTCGATCGTTGTGGAATGGCGACGGAGCCCATAGGCCGAAGTTCATGATGTATCCGGCATCCGGGTCTGGGTTGGAGTTTGTCTCCGTGTTTGCGTGGGACGCGTCCTGCGTGCGCGACATGACCCCCTCCGAATGTCGCAGTGGACACAGCCAGATGGGGTACGAGCCGAACGAGTCCTTATGGTCCAGCCAGTCGATGAAATCCCTAGTGGCATGGTACGGCACGGCCACGTCCTGGATGATAAAATGGCTGGACAAACCGCTCTGATGCAGGGCATGGTACATGACACGCGTGTGCATGAAGAAGTCCAGGACATAGCGGGTGATGCGATTGAAGGGGGTAATGAAGTATTGATAGGCGAACCGGCCCGTCCAAAAGGCACCACGGTCATACCGGAAGAGGTAATCTTCCAGGGGAATATAGTGGATGGCCGACGGGGGAGTGTTGGACCCAGACGACGGAGCAGGGCTGCGTCGCTGCGCGTGGATATAGAACCAGGGGTCTTGCGCGCGGGTAAATCGTTGGACGGGACGACCCTCGGGCGGAGAATCTACGAGTCGTCCGGCACAGACGACGACGTGGTTCTTGGCGAAGACGATGCCATCGAGATATTCAATCGTTGGGTCAGCTGTGGCACGTCGGAAGACCTGCATTGCCTGATCCATGTCAGACGCGGAGTGATAGGCGAGCTCCACGAAAGGCTTGGCTGGGCGACACTGGATCTCGACCAGCGTCACGATGCCCAAGGTGCCAAACGCCGAAGCGGCGCCCCAGAAGAGCTCGGGGTCGTCGCTCTGCGATGCCCTGCGCACCTCGCCGTCGGGGAGTACAATCTCAATCCAATTGACGGTGGCGTCAAAGAAACCATGGCGGAAGGAGCTGCTCTCGCCGGAAGTACCGGAGAAGCCGCCGCCCGCCGTGATGCCAGGGAACTCCATCACGACAAGCGGGACGAGGTTGTGGACCAGCGTGGCCCGCACGAGTTGGTCCATGGGCACGTTGGGCTCGGCCAGGACCGTTTGGGCGATCGGATCAACCTGGAGAACGTGGGTGAGGTGGGCGGTGTCGACGATGTTGTCGCGGCCGTAGGGTGAATCGCGCGTGCTGTTGGTGGAGCCATGGTAGATGCGAAAGGGTTGCTGGCGACGGTGGAATTCCTGGACTTGACGGGAAACGGTGGCCACCGCTTCGTCGTGGGACAAGTCCATGGCGTGGCAGTAGGGGTGAAGGTTGAGTTCAGTTGAGTTGACTTGGCCGATCTCCGGTCGGGGATCGATGAGGTCATGCGGAGTTTGTGGTTGCCTAATCCGGAGGATCGTGACTCCGTTGTGCGGACCGTACTAATAATAATAAGATCTTGAACATCGATGCACTCGCCGTAGTTATCTGTACGGAGCAGGTTTCCACGGCATGGGCAGTGTGATTCTTCCTCGAACTTCATCTGCTGGAAGTATCGAGTCGACATCGGACTGATCAGCTCAGCCGACAGTGTTTGGCAGGTTTGCATCGCTTGCGCTGTTTGCGCTGTTTGCGCTGTTTGCGACCGTCGGTCCCCCTGATTTCCTCCTGCTCTAACTACCTACAGCCTTGAGTCTTGAGTCTACACATCCCAATTACCGCTGATCCCATCTCAAATTGTCCATTTCGGTCACCCCATCCATCCTGTAGTGCTTACGTGATCTGTGTATATCTCTGACTAGTTAGCTAACTAACTAACTACTTAACTAGTTCACTAGTTGATTAGACAACTACAGTAATCCCTGTCTCACCACCTTTCTTCTTCATTCCTCCGTCTGCGGTTTCTTTCTCGCTTCTTCAAGTAACCCCCCAAAGCCCTTCTGGTGGAGCCAGAAGATACTCACGGCTTCTTTTCCCACCGTCTATTCCACGATCATCCACCAGACAACAATAATGGCGCAACCCATGTCAAAAGCCACGTTGCTTACGATCCCCGTAGAGCTCCGCTACGCCATCTACGAAATGATCTTCTACCCAACGGTAGGCCACCAGCCTCTACTTCACGTATGCCGCCAAATCCGCGAGGAAGCATTGACGATCCTTCTTCATTTTGTCCGGGCGTTCGACTCCCTGCCAAAACTAGCGTCCTGGGCGTCTCGAGGTCCGCCTCATCTCCGGCACCTAATCCGCATTGTGGACGTCAACTGCCTCGAAAGCTCTCTAACCCCGTTTCGGGAATGGCACCGTCATTTAATCCCTGGGACGCAGGTCGCGCCGGGGAGCTGGGAAGCGACATACTTATCTCGAGTTGGGAAATTGGATTCCTTGACGAGCGGGAAAGCGAGCGTAATGCAGAAGCTCAAGCACGCTGTATCTCGAGGGACGGGGGAGCCCGTTCGACGTTTTGCAGAGACGTTGACTGCACTTCCTGGGATCCGGAAGATGAGCCTCACGTTATCTGGGAACTACGACGTTGACGACAAAGACCCCCTGATCGTTGAGCAGGGGCTGGTGCTGGAGATGGTTGTTAGGCTACTGCCTGGCTTGCGGCAGTTGGAATTTCAGGCGGGGCCGGTGGACCTTGAATTTCTGTCTCATGCGGCCAATTTGAGACGGCTGGAGTTTACGGGGTATGCGGCGACAGGACCAGACGAGACGCTGCGGATCCTATTGGGCTTGCCGAAATTAGAAGCGTTGGTGCTTCGGAGACCGCCGTCCTCGAATGATCTCGATAACGGGATGGAGAGTAAGGGTTTGACGAGAAGGGTTGCGGTCACGCCGGAGGTGGTGGAGAAGTTGAACCCCCTGAAAGAGGTGCACTTGGTGCATTTTGCCGGGGAGCTCAAATCGGAATTTGTCACGGGTGCGATGCTACGTGCAATTGCCGCCCATGCTTCGACGCTGGAAGTACTGCATGTTGATCATGATGGGGTCATGGCGGATGACGCGGCGACCGAACTGAAAGCTCTTCTACCGCAACTGGTGAGCCTAAAGAAGCTTGCTTTGGATTTTGTGCTGTCAGAGCAGTTGGGGGGAAACTTCGACATTCGGGATGTGATCCCATCCAATGTACGAATCCTGAATTTAAGGATCGTCTAAACACCCAGTGAAGCAAACATAGTGCGTATACAGCAATCCTTAGAAAGACCTCTTTCTAACCTCCACCTTTGCCAACGGATCGCTCAGCATCTCAAACCCATAATGTATAACGCGAGGCTTGTACCCCTCCGCTAACCTAATATCATAATCCAGAAGCAATCTTGAAATCACAATTTTAATCTCGCTCGCTGCCATGAACCGTCCCGGGCATAAAGACCGACCAATACCGAACGCGACATGCTCGGAATTAGTCGCTGACAAGACAGCCGTGTTGTCTCCGGCCTCGCGCATTCGGAGAAATCGATATCCGTCAAATTTCTCCGGAGACGAATAAGTCTCGGCGTCGGACCACATGTTGCATTCTACCCCAACGTTGGTGCCGGGGGGCAGTGTGATCCCGTTGGGAAGGGTGACTTTGTCCGTGGTCGTACGTTCAAGATTTGCTGGTTTATTAGCCCGAGCAGAGATGGCTTGGGATCATAGGGGTAACCAACCTAGCAATCCTGGCTTGAGGCGCTGGGTTTCTTTAATCACACTATCTAATAGCTTCATCTTGAACAACCCAGCAGTGGTCCATCCGCTCTCTTGAACTGCATGTGCTATCTCTTCTCTTAGAGGCTTGATCAGGTCCTGGTGCGCACAGATATCCAAGATAGCTTGCTGCATCAGCTGCGTTGTGGTATGCAGAGCGCCCATAGCCAGGCCAAGCTGAATCGCTATCGGGTCATAGGGGCGGCCCTTAGCAACCTCTTCAGTCCATTCGATCGTGTCATCAAACTTCAATTTATGCCCCTTGGTCTCTGCAGACTTCTTCGTGGCGGTTCGCTCTTCTAGAACGGGGGTAAGAATTCGACGGGCTAGACGAACCTGGCCGCGCACCTTTTGACAGTCCGGTAATACCCAGTGAATAACTGGATGAAGAAATTTTGGCCAGTTGCGTAGAGCGCGAACACTATTGAAGAAGGCTACTGTGTAGGTTGTTATGAGGGTCTGCCACTCCTGGTTACGGGCGAGTTCATGACCGACGAAGATGGAAGATGCCACGCGGGCTGTAAACTTGAGTATATCCGGGCTGAAATCCACAAGGTGCCATTCTGAATAAACTCAACACAGATTCAGCTACGTAATGAAGGTTACGTACCGGTCTGCTTAGTCCATGTTTCCTCCATGACATCCGCGCTATGATCATGCATGGTCTGGCATTCTGAATTCATGAGCCAGGCCGCCCTGAGTCATGATGGTAAGGTAACTCACGATGATTCTGACTCAGTTTCATCTTGATAACATCGATCAAAATATGGTTGGGGTCAAGAAATGCACTAAGCCCTTCTAACCCGGGAATACCTCCGAAATATTCCTAATATGTTCGTCAGTATCATTTGGATGGTCGTCATCTTTCACTGGTTGGAGTTTTAATCATGTTTTATGTCATTTTTTCTATATTTTTGATACTCACAGCACGAACAAGCGCGAGATGATCCAGCTCCTTGCAGCTCTTGACGAATGGGGTCCAAGATTTAGGTAGAATGACACGAGACCCTGGCGAAGTAACGATGCGGAAAGGGCCATTGAACTAGGTGTAGAGCAATTAGCTACTATTTCCTGTTCGCTGCGATAGGCGCCAACCTTTCGGGCCCCCTCAGCAAGCAAGGTTTGCGCATCTGATAGAAATTCCTCCCGTGCTTTCTTCTTTGTAAAGTCACCTGGGTAGGCATTGATTGTGGGCAAATTCGGTGCTCGCAGCCAACGGAATGAAAGGCCGAAAATAGTGGCTAGAAAAGCCGTGAACACGATATAGCCATACATCAGGGGGATTTTATCAGAGATATGATGTCTTCAGAAGTGCAGGCATCCGGTAAGGATGCTGCGATTACTTATATCTTCAACTCGTTGCGTATTCAAGAGGATTGAGTCAAAATGAGTGACGCAAGGGATGCATAACCCATGCCGCTAAACCCGATCTGGTGCCCGTGGACGAGGGTTCGGCATCCTCTTCCTGCATCTACTATCGATCCCATGCTAGGTGATTTATTAATCCCCTCACTATATATATACAAGCAAGACAATGTCTTGCTGGTTGAAATTGTCACATATACTCAGATATCAGATAATAGCTTGAACTGACAAAAATCCTCTTTCCATTCTACCGGACCCACGGCTTCTAACTCGGCGCTGAATTCCTCCATCCTGGTTCTAGTGCCCACAATGCGGTGGTCCACAACAATTGACGTGGGAGTGTGCCGAAACTCAGCTTTCTCTTCATTCTGCCAGAAATGCGGCCAGAACATCAGCTCTACTTCCTGACCATGCCGCCAATCGGTCGGAGTGGTCCATAACTGCTGGGGGAGACGCGTCTGCGGCAATCGACTCCGGGGCACTCCGGGGCCCATGGCTGGTGGGCAGATTCCCGGCATTTTGGAAACCCGTTTCCGCTGGTCGTCTGTGACAGGAGCAGGGAAGTACACCCAGAATAATTGGACGTACGACCGAGAGAGTGCGCCAAACCAATTCAAAATACCATAGATCACCACCTCATGATAGGCCATGGGGATGATTGCTCTCGCCGCAAGACTCTCGCGGTAGAGCTGGGCCGAGGGCGAGGCGGTGAATTCTCTCAGTGCAGAGGTGGACTTCCATACTATGGACGGTGATGAGCGAGCGGATTGATGGATGTCGTTAGTTAGACCCTTGACTTACAGGTAACCAGCATAATCATATTCGGCCGTTGTTTGATTCTTGCCCATGCCGAATTCTCGTAGCCCGGCGCCTGAATCATGGGCTCAAAATAGCGGGTCCATTGGGCCGAGTCGAGCTCTTCGCCCTGAGGAACGTCGAGCTCGGTCCAGACAACGATCTCGGGGTCCTCGTCCATGCTTGCAAGAGTTGGAAGGGACTGCAGATTCGGGGCGGTTTGCCTGGTGTGCGCAGATCACGTGAGCAGGCGCCCGAGGCCTCCCGATCAGGAAAGGCGGCCATTCGGATGGAATCGCTCTCCTCTCTATCTTCCGCCTTTTCTTCTTCCCTCTCGCGTCTCATTGGGGCATCCATCTTGTGGGGATACAGCATTCCCAAGTCAATAGAATGCCCTCACCGGGCGACAACTACGCCATTCACAAAGTCTCTGTAAGGCGTGCCCGCCAGGCCTGCGGTCCTTGTCGGTAGGTCCATGGTGGATGAATGCGCACACTACTCGATTGGGATAGAATCCAAATGCTAACCTGTTGGCCCTCTCCTCTGCGGGTACCAGTCGTAAGAAAGCGCGCTGCCCGGGCGAAAAGCCCGTTTGTTCCTTATGTCAACGCTTGGGACAGCGCTGCTCCTACGGGTCGCAGGCAGCACCGGCACCGGGACCTGGTTCGGCACGTCGCTTGAACGAGCCGAGCGAGGAGAGCCAGGCTGAGGATGCCGGTTCACAGCGCCTGCAGCGCATCGAGAGGAGGTTGGACGAGATGGCGGGCATTCTGCAGTAGGTGCCATCTCAAGATTTTGCAACGTGTTTGGTTTACTCAGAACGCTTGCCCCCAGGGAGAGCCTGTCCAGAGGCAGTAGTTTACTCTCTATCGATTCACACCATCCCTCTGGCCGACTTAGCACGGGCGGACTTGCCGCTCCATTTACTGGTCTAAATGAGGACCGGGAGGTATACAGGTATGCCTATTCATCATTTCTTTCGGGAGTAGTGACAGTAACGTCTTCAAGCACTTTTTCGCTCGCCGACTATATCAAATCCCAAGTCGAAGTATATCTCGCGTACTTTCATGATCAGCCCTTTTGTGTCTTCTCGAAAGATTGGTTGTTGGGGAGGGCTTCGTCATTACCCGCAGAAATTGCACTCCCGCTAGTTGCCTTAACATCTCGTCTTTCTCTCCATCCTCGTGTGACTTTCGGCAGCACAATACCCCCGGCCGAGCAATGGGTCGACAAAGCCTGGGATACTTTGTCAAATCGTTATAGAGACAGCCAGATGGGGCTTTCGTTTCTCCAGGGCACTTTTTTGATGGCGCAAGTGGACTTCGCCGACGGACGAGCTCATCGAGCGTATATGTCGTGTGCATTAGGAATTCGAACTCTCCAGTCTGCGGGACTGAACAAGGATCTCTTCTCCTCATCTCTGGATAGTTCCCACCTGGAGGAGCGGAGACGCATAACGTGGGCCTTCTTTATGCTCGACCGCACCTATAATGCGTCTCGCAACTATTCACTTTGCTTGGCGGATAAGCAATATACTATTCCTTTCCCTTCGCCCGACCCGGAAGAGTCAAGCCCTGGTTCCACCTCGCAGAATGAACTAGACAAGGAAGGCGATACGGTGGACAACAGCATTACCTCCTGCTTGATCCGACTGTTTGCACTCTGGGGCAAGGCCACCGAGTATGTTTTTGAGCCTCCCGACGAAAAGGCACTTGCTCCGTGGCAATCCGGATCGGCCTTTGCCATTCTTGAATCCGAGTGGATGCAATTTGAAACCCAGTTCCCTAATGCCCACCGTTATCTCAACGTTGAGTCCGAGTTACGGGCCGGCAAAAAATCGCGGAATGGGGCCTATTTGCCCACATGGCTGTGTGTGCAGTTTCTCCTTCATTCCATTCAATGTCTTCTACATCATCCTTTCGTGATTATGATCAAACTGCGACACATCACCGGTAATCTATCTTCAACGTTCCTACAGAAGTCATTCGAAAGCTCCCTTCTTCACTCGAGGTGGATTGCTCGCTTGATTAAGGAAATGTCGAATGCCGACTCCCGACCTTATGATCCCTTTCTAGCATACCTCGCTGCTATTGCCGCCACTATCCAGCTCGAATATACCGTTAGCAGCAACCCGGACGTTGCCCGACTCGTGAACAAGGAATTCCAGATCCTTATTGATTTTATGACAAAGGTTTCTGTAAACTGGAGTATTATCAGAGTCTTGGTATGTATGATTTTCGACCATTCAACAGCAACTGCTAATCTAGCGCTAGGTTGGTCGGGTAAGCGAATTGGCGCATCGAAGACGAAACTTCGGATCTCTTTACTACAACCAGGATGGATATTCCGGGGCGCTCCCGAGTATGCCGACTCCCTCAAACATTCCTAAAATGTCGATGGAAGACGAAGCACTTATGTGGGATATTCTGGACATCAGCTCTTCGTCATTCTCTGGGGGGCTGGCCCAACACAACGACCTAGTTCCGCCGCCAAACCGACAAGCCGTAGTGCGTTTACCAGAGCATTTCCCTTCCTCAGCAGCTCCGGGGGTAGTAGAGGACCATCAGAATAGAGATGAAAATGAGTCGATGCGACCGGATCTCTCCGCCCCGGAAATGCCGCTTCTTGATGGGCGTGTATTGGCCTTAATGGCCGAGGACCCGGCCGGGTGGTCGTTTGCGGGAAGAAGTAATAGCGACGAGTTTGGGAACGCGATTCCCGACCTTCCAGACTGGATGGTATCGAGTGGTCATATGCCCGAGCATCTGTGACCAGGTCCAGACTCACTCGATGATTACAACCTCATGAGCTACGTGGAATGATTTACGATCAGTTGAGCGAATATTATTCGCGTCTTGAATAAATTCTTGGGATAACCTTACTTTATAAATAAAACATATGACCGCGTACATGATGCATATATCTCCTCTTCCTTCCTTGGTGATCAATTATCTAGAGCTTGCTTTGCTTGGTGATCGGTGTAGCAGTCTTGAGCGCCGACCCGAAGCTGGTTTGCTCGTGAGAGAGAAGTTCTCTCCTCTTCGGACCTCCGCGGCTCCCGTCTCCCTTGAATGCATCCCGACGACCCTTGAACTCCAACGGGAACTTGAATTTCTCCAACAAGTTGGCGGAAAGGCTTCGTTCGAAACAGCCGACGACGTACTTTCCGACGTTGGGTAGAAACTTGAATGCACTAAGATACCCCTCGTTAGCATTGCGGGATTGTTTCCGAGTAAATTCAACAAGACTTACTGTCCACTACCGCCGGTGGTGATAAACAAGTTCTTGTGCTCGGGATGATAATCTAGGATGAAATCGCCCGTCGGAGTATCATTGTACCAGCACAGGCCGACTCTCTCGAAGCCTCTCGAGGCAAACCGCGGCATCATGTCCCGCATTCCGGCAGTTAGTCTCTCGACACCATCTTCGGGAATGAAGTTGGCGCGTGATGACGGCGGCAGCTTCGGCGGCGCCGAGACGCCCTGCTCGGAGGAGTTGGTGTAGCCGTACGAATGGCAGGCCACCTTGAGATAACCAGTCGGCTGATGTGGCGGAAAACAAAAGAAGCCGGTCGAGAAGTTGAAGTAGATCGGCATATCCTTCAACTCAATCATCTCCTCGGGCGTTAGGCGCATATACCCGACGATTTGAGCAGCCGCGATCATGGAGTTCCAGGCGGGCACCAGACTAGGGGTCCAGGCGCCGGTAGCCACGATGAACTTGTCGCCGGTCACTCGAGCGCCGTTCGCTGTGCGCACCGCCGTCACCGTGCCGTCAACCGCTTTCTCGAACTCCTCAACCTGCCCATTCGTCCCCGTGACGAAGCCCACGCCAGCAGACGCACAGCGAGCTGCTAACCTGGCAATCGCCAGACCGGCATCCGCCCACCCGGCCGCCTCATTCACGAAAGCATCGAACCCCGGCACGGCCAGCTTCCCTGTTAACATTGGGAATCTCTTTCTCGCGGCCTCGGGTGTGGGAATGTGCTCCCAGGGCTGCCCCATCTCTGTTAGGACCTTCCTCGTCTTGATCGAATAGTCATGCGCCGCAGGCTGGATGATCTGATCATCGCTTGATTCTTGCGCTACCCACATACATGGCGTTTGGTGGAACGCCTCGCGGTACTCAGGTGTTTTCCACAGATCGAAGGCCTCCTTCCCCATGCGTGCATAGACAGCATCGCCGTAGTCGAATCGAATGATGCGGGAGATGTCGACGCTAGAACCATCGGGGACGGGGGGCACTGCACGGTCTAGGACTGTGACGGAGGTGTATCCTTCCTGTTTAAGGCGGAGGGCGGTGGAGAGGCCGAAGACGCCTGCGCCTATGATGATGATCTGCTGGGTTTTGTCCATGGTCTGTAATTCCCCTGTCTATTGGAATCGAAAATCAAGATGGACAAGAAAGGGACGCTGTCACACAGTAGGAAGAGGCAATTGACCCAAGGATGTGAAATCCCGAACATTGTGATGTGGACAAAGCTATGATTTAAACGGACTTGCGAGTATAGAGTGGAGAGGAGAGTGGAGAGTATAGAAATCAAAGAACACTCTCTTCTCCAACCATCTCCGGACGGTCCGTTGCCGCTGTCGGTCCGGCTGGGCTCCCTACGGCTTCCGGTCCGCCTCCCGGTCCGCCGCCGTGGTGCCTGAGGCCATATATCTCTATGACGACATCTTCGCCTCTACTTAACAACCAAGTGCAGTCTGGTAATACGCATATTCAATTGCTAGAAAAATAAAAGCCCAGCATCCAGGATAGGGAGAGAGTGTTACAATAGTTACAACCTCAAATGAACAACTTGAATCCACCCGGAACACCCTTCTGGAACACGCCTTCGGGGTCATACTTACGACTCACATTCTGCATTCTCTGCTTGTTTTCAGATCCATATGAAGCGATGGAGTCCTGGAACGTAAAGCCATAGTTCATGAACCGGAACGGAACACTCTGACCTCTGGACTCAGCATCGTTCTCGATCTTTTCCAGCGCACCCCTCATGGTACCTAGGACCTGCTCATCATCGCTGCGGTTGTTCCAGTACGTCAACAGAAGAACGGACACCACTGGTCCATTGGCCGCCTCCAAGCCAAGGGAGCTGCCACCATGCGCGGCGGATTTCTTCAGCAGGGTCATCGGGTATGGTTGGAGAGTGAAGGAACAGACCAGTCCTTCGAGAGGCTTGACGGGCTCGATCGCGGCAGTATAGATCTGACTAGCAGCCTGTAGCGTTGCAACGTCTGCCTTAACCGTGATATTCATATATGCACATCTATGTTACATCAGTACTTCTTATTCATGTTGAAACAGACAGAATCTTGGAATATGCTGACCTCAGCTGATCCATGGCCACAGATGCTTGCTCCGAGGCGGCCTCTTTCAGACTTTGCAATCGCATGGAGTTTAGCTGATCGACCTGCGGTTCGATCGCTGTGAACGGCTCCAGCACGACGGGCCTCTCGACATTCTGAGTATAGTATACCTGGTTCTGACACATTGTTTGGCCGAACTGCGCCGCGTACTCGATGCTGATCATTAGGTGGGTCTCGTCAAAGACCACCTAGGTTGACAATTAATACGTGTACGTGGAAATGAGCTGTGAGTCGGACTGACTTACCCTGAAGTGCCAGTCCACCAATTCTGCCCCGGGACGAGCGAGCCCCGGTGACAGCAAGCCCGGCGGCATCCAGCTTTTCGTAGACCGATCCCCAACGTTCGCCAGCTGCGATGGACACAAGGCCTTCTTTTACTTCGATTCCAGTCAGGAGCCCCAAGTCCAGAGTTATGCCATCTTGAATGTTGGAACAATCCGGGGCAGGCTGTTGGCCCGCACCACGAATCGCAAACGCCATCTCCCTCGGTCAACGAAGGGATGAATTGTTCGCAGGAATTTGACGTCTTCCTTGCTGGATGGCCGAATAATGCAGGCTGGAGTGATGTCACTCTACAAGGCAGAAAGGTAAGATCCGTTCAGTACCTGAAATTCATCGGTACCTTGCTGAATAACCTGGTTTGGGGACAGAACCTAGGACAAGGCCTGGATGGCTGCTTTTGCGAGCATATTGCGTTCAATATTCATTCCGATATAGGAATTTTCAGCTTGAAATTGGGGTCAAGGGGGTGTGTGAATGAAAGTCTTGAAGTTTGCAATTGAAGTTACGACTGCCGTAGGTAGTTCAAGAATTACCCCAACCTCGGGGAAATATGCGTGGCAGTCATGGAGCCGAAATGCAGGCCAGCAGGTTGTTGCTACAAGTAGCACTGACTCTCTCAACCGGGAGGCTGTGTTGAGGACGAATAGGACTGGGACTGGCAGCGGGGGTTGCGGGCAAATGACGGGCCCCTTTAGTACTCCCAAAACTGAGACAGTGATATAATTGGGCAAGAAATAGCAAAGAAGTAGAAACGCGTTTGGTCACAAGCAAACAAAGAAAATACGGTGTTAAGACGGCCCAGCCCTAACAAGGCCGCCGAGCTTCTCCTTAGAGACGGCGAGAATATCAACTTGGTCTGTGCATTTTGACCGACAAGAACCTCAACAGGTCAATGACGAGCGCTCGGATCTGCCAGCTGATAATTATAGTCTGGGATAGTCTGGGTCAATATCACGTTCATCACGGCGCCGGTAGCGTAAAGTCGACCAGGACCACAAAGCATAATCTGCGGTCAGAACGGGGAGAATTCATGGAACCCATTCAATCTTGATTTACAAAGCCAAGCGGCCTGCCCCTTACCAGGACTGGTTGCGTCTACATCGGTCAATCTCGCAGGTAGCGGTTGGCTGATGGAATCCGGACCCACTAAACTGTGTAATTGAGCAGACGGGGTGTAGACCCATTCGCCCATTCTCCCATTGCTAGCCTCGCCTCATGGTGGCTGTTCACTTATACTCAGTACTCCCTGTCAGTATCTCTTACTTACTAGACGACGCCCAACAGGTTGGGGAGCCAGGAAAGTTCTTTGATGAGCCATCAACCAATTCCTTTCCTTGTTGGTCTTTGGTTTCCCTTTCCTTCTCCTCCTCCTTTCCACTTCGAAGATATTCATAATACTGGCTATCGCTTTCGTCAATACCTAGATGTTCAACGTATGGAATTGTATGGGTGTTACTAGAGGGCAAATGCTCAGCGAGAGACTCGAAGGGAGTGGAAGATCGACAGTTGCTTTAGTCGGACTTTTCTGTTTCTCCTAGCTAGCGCCTAGCAGAGACTGATGCGGCAGAGTTGGCGCACGAGTTCTTTGTCTGTTCAGCGTATTTATAGCTCAGTTGTCGACATAATACCCCTTCTAGTCGGAATTCGTGGCTTTCTACTCCATATTTCATAGTGATACTTTCATTTCCAGGATCTCTCCTACGACTTCCTCACAGCAGCCAGGCACTTCCAAAATTTCCAAACAGACCATGTAATTCTGGGGGACATTTGCCGCTCTCTGCCTCCTGGCCTTCATCTCCGCGCTGGACGTGGCAATTATCACGACGGCCCTTCCAACCATCACCGATGACATTGGCGGCGCCACCCAATTCATCTAGATAGCTAACTCGTTCGTCCTTGCCTCATCTGTACTGCAACCGCTTATGGGCCAGCTCGCAAACGTTTTCGGTCGCCGCATTCCCCTAATCTGGTCAACCGCGCTCTTCATTCTGGGTAGCGGCATCGCCGGAGGCGCACGCCATCCCGCCATGCTAATTGGCGGCCGCACCGTCCAGGGCGTCAGGGCAGGAGGGATTTACGTGCTCTTGGACATCGTGTTCTGCGATCTTGTCCCCCTTCGTGAGCGTGGCAAGTATCTCGGCCTCATGTTCTCATGGTCCGGGCTCGCAGCTGCCTTGGGTCCTGTGCTTGGTGGGGCCCTAGCGGAGGCAAACTGGCGCTGGATATTCTATCTGAATATTCCCATCTGTGGAGTCGCACTGACAGTCATCTTGTTCTGCATGCGTGTTCGCACGGGGTCACATACACCAGCATCTAAGTTCAACCAGATCGACTACCTCGGCAACCTGATCTTAATCCCCAGCATGGTTTCTCTCGTGCTTAGTCTCGTAACCGGCGGAATCCAGCACCCCTGGTCATCCTGGCGAGTTTTTGTCCCTCTAGTCTTGGAGCCCTGGGCTGGATAGGATTCCATGTCCAACAATCCTTCACCAAACACCCCAGCGTCCCTAACCGACTGTTTACTAACCGTACCTCGGCCATCGACTTTGCCTTGACTTTGCTCTCCTCCATTTTAGTCCAAGCAACGTCCTATTTTCTCCCGATTTACTTCCAAGCCGTCAAGAGCACTACCGTCCTCCGATCTGGAATCAACTTCCTCCCCTTTGCCATCGGAAGACTCTTTTTCGCCGCGGCTGCAGGCACTCTTCTCAGCAAATTGGGAGTCTACAGGCCCATCCACGCGACTGCTTTCGGGCTCTCGTCTATAAGTTTCGGGCTATTCACTCTTCTAAGTGAGAGTACGAGCAAGTTGGCTTGGGTCTTTTATCAGCTCATCGGTAGTGCAGGTGCCGGTATGATTTTATCGACGTTGCTTCCTGCCATAATGGCCGCGTTGTCGGAGGCTGACGTGGCATCGGCGTCGGCCACGTACAGCCTTATTCGGACGTTCGGGTATATCTGGGGTGTGACTATTCCGTCAATCGTGTTTAACGGTGTCTGGAAGGGAGAGTTGGCACGGGGCCGAATTCAAGCGGAGTGGTTGAGGAAGGAGCTGAGAGAGGGAGGTGCGTATACGTTCGCCAGCCAGGGTCATTCACTCAAGAGCGATGTCAAGGGCAACATTTGGAGCGAGGTGGTCACTGTTTATATCCGTAGTTTGGAGACGATTTGGTGGATCGGGCTAGGCATCAGCCTCTTTGGATTTTGTTTGGTCTGGGTTGCAAAGGAATTGGAATTGAGGACGGAACTAGAGACGGAGTATGGGACCCAGGAGAAGAGGCCTAAAGAAGGAGAGGGTGAAAGTTCTGATACTTGATTGTAAAGATCATGGGAGTCTGACACGAAAGAAACTAAAAGTCTCCTTAGAAATCCGTTTCGTTAGTGAATATTTCGTGTTTTATTCCCTATCCCAGATTTATTAGGGTTAAGTCTACATAGGGCTTCCTTTTTTTCCCCTCTCTTTTCTTTCCTTTTTTCTTCATTCTCCAGTGTATATGTTCGATGACCAAGGAACATCCCGGCCCCCTGCATGTGTTCAGATGGATCCAAAGGGAAAGGCCCAGGAACTCATTCAAGATTCCATGGAATGTCCCGCACCTAAATGGGTGTGCTCACGAATATATAGAAGCATGAATCAGCATACGTTGCACATAGTTCACCCATCTTGCTGGCGCGACTTCATCCTTCAAGAGAACTACATTAGAGACGTACGAAACTCGCAATGTCTTCCTCGGGTTTCCACAGATTTCCCGTGGAGCTCGTCCTGGGATGTACGCAGTACCTAGACCATGTTAGCATTAGCAGAATTTCGCGGGTCTGCAAGAGCCTACATCAGCTTTTAAAAGACACAAGTCAGGAGACAGCTAGAGATTATGCTTGCTTCCTGCCGCACGATGTTTCGAAAACCAAGAATGGAATTCCTCGTGTACCTTGTTTTGTATCGACCCAGCGCCGTCTGCCTCGCAGATCGAGATAGCTGTTATTGAGAATTTTATGGGATCTCTTCGAGCGTTTCTAGATGCAGGGGTAGACCCGAACTGCTTTGGCCCTGGCGGACGTCGCTTGCTAGGCACGGCTCTCTTGAATGGCCGGCTTGATGCTGTAAACATGCTGTTGAAGTACAAGGTCAATGTAGATGTGGACCTAACGAAGTATCATCCATGCTATTTGAGCGCGGATGAGGATGAACTATGGGACTCGGAGGACTTTCATTGGCTATGGCCAGGCATTGATCCTGTGCCTAGCCCCTTAATGTATGCCTGCATGTACGGGAGGGCGCATATTTACTCCGACTGCAAAATATCCCCGGACAGTTTCGATTACAGTGTTGATCTTGTCTCGCCACTTATCAGAGGGGGATGCAGGATCAGATTGTATACAGAGTTGAGAGCGATCCTGAGCAGACGCGATGGCCTCAGCTTGCTAACGTTGTCGATCGAGCATGGATTCCGCCTGCGGGATCTGACACCTCCAGGCCGTAACCGATGGCCCCGTCCTCTGGACGTTTTCTTTGCGATCATTGAGTCTATAGCCTGGTCGGAGTGCTCCCGCGCCGGCGCCATAATGTTCGTGGTCTTTCTTTTCGAAAAGTTCCCGTCGTTGCTGACAGACCGAGATATGCGGACCAAATTCGACCCGCCCCTGAGCCTCTACCCACCCCCGAACGTCCTTCACCTATGTACAAGAGAGCATCACTGGCGGGCAGTTGTGGGCTTTCTGGAGGGCGGCGCCGAGGTGAGAAAGCCCTATGACGGGTTTTATAACGAGGTGGATTTCTTGGAATTTGAAGAACTAAAGATACGTCGGGCTTCGCCAGAGCATTGGGAGGAGCTTTTCGAGGTATCGGAGATGAATGATCTGAGAGTCAAGCAGCGCCTCGAAATGCGACTGCAGCTGACCTATTACAGGATCAAGGATTTCGCCTCCTATTACTAGATTGTATGAATGCACAGTAATTTACTTGTTTGATGCTATTTCGGGCGGATTCCCGCGCGGGAATAACTTAATTTGAGTCATTCCCGAGCCAAAATATTCCCGACGGTCGCCGCTATTTATTCCATGCTTTTCCCTTTCTCCCCGCCAATCTTTTCTGAATCATGATCCTATCTGGCCCGTCGTTTCAATAATGCTTTCAAAATATACCGAAGCGGAGGATGACCTCCTTTCCCCTCCCTACAGCTTCCTGGATGACTACAGCGAAGGTGCCCACCCACAGCTCCTCGAGGCTCTCCTGCGCACCAACACCACCCAACAGATCTCCTATGGAAACGACACGTATAGCGCCGAAGCGCGCCAATTGATCCGCCAGCATCTCCAGGCGACGGAGGATGAGGTCGCCATTCACTTCATCCCCAGTGGCACGGCCGCCAACCTCATCGGCATCGCCAGCTGTCTACGGCCCTTCGAGGCCGTCTTGACCGTGGAGACCGGACACATCGTCAGCAAAGAGGCGGGTGCCATCGAAGCCACCGGACACAAGACGATCCTCGTACCGGGAGTAAGAGGGAAAATGACGCCCAAGAACCTGGAGCGCGTGGTGCGTCAGAATCAATTCTTCCCGCACTCGGCCAAGCCGCGGCTCGTGTATATCTCCAACGCGACGGAGCTGGGTACTCTATACACGAAGAGCGAGTTGGCGGCTCTGTCGGCGACGTGCCGGCGGCTGGACCTACTGCTGTTCATGGACGGCGCGAGGATTGGAGTGGCATTGAGCGCCCCCGCGAACGACCTGACGCTGCGCGACCTGGTCGACATGACGGATATCTTTTGGATCGGGGGCACTAAGATGGGCGCTTTGCTGGGCGAGGCGATGGTGGTGCGCAGCCATTTGGCCGACGGGTTCGCGTTCCATTTGAAACAACATGGGGCGCTCCTGGCTAAATCCCGCATCATGGGGGCACAGTTCGCGGAACTGTTCCGAGACGAGCTCTTCTTCCAGATGGCGAGGCATGCAACGGCGATGGCGCACTTGATTTCGGCGAATTTCGAGGCCCTTGGATATGAATTGGCGGCGCCAACGGAAACGAATCAGGTGTTCGCCATCTTACCGGATCAACTGGTGGCGCGACTAGAAGAGAGATTTCGGTTTTATGTCTGGGATCAGACGGCGGATGACAGGACCGTCGTGCGAATCGTCACATCGTGGGCGACGGACAAGTTGCAGGTGGACAAGTTCAACGCGTGGGTGAGATCGGCGACGGCATAAATTAATACTGCACTTAGTTTCCTTAATAATGATAATAATGAATGATGACCACTCAATGCATTCCCGCCATTCCCGCCATTCCCGATGGCTGCCGTTTGTCTCGGCCACCGACCGAAGCTTCATTCTCCACTCCGAGTGGCGGATTGTCATACGGTCTGCGGAATATGCCCGGTTCAAAAGCAATTGGTTACCAAATCATATGTAGACTAGACCCGTATGTACAACCCGGAATCCGATAGTTCCGGTTCGTGATATGTCCCAATCTCGGTGTTTACAACTTCGACTCTCTCGCCGGGGCGAAATTCGACCCCTCGCCCGTTCCAATGGCCTTGACAATATCATCGATGCTGTTCAAGATCCACGTATTTCCCTCATCGCTCGCCAACCACTTGGCCGCCTCTTCGGTCTCGACGTCGTGCACCCACGTCGAGTCCTCGACGGCCTTCCGCAGCCCGAAAACATGTGATAGCACCTGTGGCCCGACGCCCGTCTGTGCGCGCAAACACGCAATCGCCACGATGGACGTCGCCAGCCGGCCGACATTCGCCCCCGTCGAGCGTTGCGGATCAGACAGCAGGGCCCCGTAGTTGAAGTGGAGGATATGCACGGGAAGATCCGGGTGCGCATCGCCCAGCTTGCGATATAGTTTCGACTCGAAGGGTCGGTAGATAGAGTCCCAAAGGTCTTTCCCGCGAGCGCTGATTCCGTCGATGTTTTGCGAATCGGGGCCGCGCGTTGGCGTGGTCGAAAGCCGGTCGGTGACAGAGCTTGGCAGATTCGATTTGAAGTCAACGAGGCAGTTGATGGTACGGGGGATGCCGTTAAAACTGATGCATTTCAGACCGACTTCGCGCATGAACTCGACGGTGTCGACGCTCTTGTGTTCTGGGGCCCCGGCAGTGGCGACGTTGAAGAGGGAGTGCAGGGCTTCGGGAGAGTTCATGGTCATCGTGGCAGCCGTCTATATATTATCAGAGATCATCCTAGCCCAACATGGATTGACCGTAGTACCATACCGAGAGAGCTAGCCATGATGATTGAGAAAGGCCTTTGGATTGCGCATGCTGTTGGACCTTATGGTAGAGGGAGTCGATTCGCGGAGGAGCGGGGGTTGTTTTGGGTCGCGCAGCAGGGGAGTTGATGAGGACCTTGAGGCCACTAGAAAGTTTCGACATAGTCAATTAATTCGGGTAGGGAGGGCCAGGTGGGAGGGAAAGAATGGATGAACGAAAGGAAATCGACGAGATGAAATGACGCCGGCCGGCGAATCTCGGCATGTGAAATGTACTCCGATCGGAGGCCAGAAGAAGGGCCGAGGCAGGGAGCTACGGCCCGACGTACATCCGACCGGGCCGATCATCACGTGCATTAGCGGTATTCGCTTGGCATCGGAGCCATCAATGACGATGACGATGACGATAACGCCTGGGTTACGGAGTACATCGTTTTCTCCCGGCACAGAGTCAATCATTCAATATAGATCATGGCATTAGACCGACCATCCACCCCACCGCCTCATCCCGAGACTGTGGAGCCAGGGCAGCTCCCACGAGCGCCGCTGACTCCGGAGCAGCTGCGGCGAATTGTACGTGTTTTGCCTGGAACGTCAGCGTTGCATCCTCATCTAACATTCAGCGGCGTGTCTAGGAAATCAATCGGATGAAAGCGAAGGCCATCCGTGAGCAACGAGAAAGCGAACGAGCGCGAGCATTAGACACAAACTCCAACACCGCACAGTCAACTACAGGGGTCAAGCGATCCTATTCCAACCTGACGGCATCCGAAACGCCTGCCACGCTACGCGATGGCCGTGCCAATGCCGATGCGACGAACCGACCCCTGGACGCTATCAAGCCAGCACGCAGCTTCGCCAAATATGTCGACTACGACTTCAGCAAGATGACCGATACGAAGGGAGGGTTCTTGACGGAGGATGATGATCCTCATAACCGCCAGTTGCACGTACGAGACGGCAATGTCGAGCAGAAACCGGCGCATCTGACGCAGAAGGAGTGGGAGAACCAACGGCTACTAGCTTCGCTTCGACAAAATCGGACGGGCCCATTTGAACCAGGTTTAAGTGTCCTGGACGACAAGGCGAAACAGAAAGCTTGCCGTGAATGTGGGAACCTGGAGATAGATTGGAAGTGGGAGGAAACGCTGCGGTGCTGTATCTGCAACGCCTGCAAGGAAAAGTTCCCGGAGAAATACAGTCTGCTTACCAAGACGGAGGCAAAGGAAGATTATCTCTTGACGGATCGTAAGTTACATAATGGCCTCCCTCGGGCCTTGTGGACATTTGAAACCAACTGACATCTTGCTTTTGTAGCCGAACTGCGCGACGAAGAGCTACTGCCCCACTTAGAGCGTCCTAACCCCCATAAGTCGACATGGAACAACATGATGCTTTTTTTACGCTTCCAAGTTGAAGAATATGCCTTATCCGCAAAGAAGTGGGGATCCGCCGAGGCACTGGATGCCGAATTCGAGCGACGAGAGACTGTTAAAAAACGTCGCCGGGAAGATAAATTCAAATCCAAGTTGCAAGACCTCAAGAAGCGAACGCGAGTCGATGCCTATCGTCGTAATCGCCAAGGGGCTGCAGGCGGAAGCTTCGGAGATGACCTGGGGAACAATAGAAAGCATATTCATCAATGGGGCCGGTCCGTCGAGAATCCTGAGACGGGGATCGGACTCAAAACATGCGTGGACTGTGGGATGGAGGTGGAGGAGCTCGAGTTCTAGCAGCCTGTACCTGGTGGTGGTACTGTGCTTTATACTAATATGATTAATGAGCCCATGAATCCATGATTGACTGACGCCGTCGTATGCGGCCCAGTCCCAAGAGGGAGAATCTGGATCTCCGTACCGTTTGACCTCATCAAGAGTCCTATGCGAGTAGGACAGTTGGTAAGAAGGATGTCTGCGAGAAATTTACGGCGAGCGAACAGGTGAATCATTCAAGAATGTACCCCGGGTCCCACTTTATCGCCTTCCACGTTCTCGAAGCTTAATCACCTCGTGGCAAAGATGAGATCCTGTGCTGTAACGCTAATGAATACTAACCATGAAATTTCTTCTGCGGATTCAGTTAAGCTTTACACATTGTTTATTTCCTGTTTGAGGAGAATCCAGAGTCTTGCACTCGCCACTTAAGGCTTCGCCCCTCCATTTTTGGTCTTAAATGCCTAGCAACTGACAGTTCAACCGGGGTTTGCGGGAGAACAACACGATGACATCTATGTCAGCAAGAAAAGGGCGTTTGAAGTATACTCCTCCCGGTATCATCGGTTCCCAGCGCCATGATAGTCCCGATCATCTCGCTATGATGAGAAGGGAGGAGAGACATGTCCGAGAATACCGAGCCTGGTTGTACTCGATAACACGACGCCAAACGGACGCTGTTACGAACTACGCTGATGGATACTGGTGGGACGGTCATCGAAAATCGACCTATATTTTCCTTGACATCCCACACCATAGTGCCGATGAAACAAGCCTCCAAGATGATTTTTCAAGAGGTTATCGACCACCTTGACCCGAGCTATAGGGTAATAAATGATAGAGATTTTTGTGTCAGTTACCCCATATCATCGTTATAAGGCCGACGATGGGCGTAGATGGCTGCTCGACGTGCTCGAAATGCTTGCAAGATATGAAAATAATAACCAACGCGAGCGTCCCGCCTTTCAGGCCTCGTAAACTTTACATCGAAGTGATGCGTGAGCTTTGGTACCAGGACATGCTATTTGTTCGTTTCTTCCCACTGTAGACATGATCGTTTCCTCGGGATTTTAGTCTTGGATTGAAACCAAGGCAGGCACGGAAACGCCCAGAAGATTTGACCATCAAAACAGCTCCGGTCTTCCTCGCTTATCTTCTTCTCTTCTAGATTGCATATGGGTCGTATTACACAAAGCGAAAATATATATAAATAAATCTTTATCAAGAAAATTTAGTAATCTATGTAGCTAGATGATGGGATCTTCGGGTAGATCGTCAACATCAAAGAGGCCTCTTTGGGCCAAGAATCCTACTTTCTTTTGCGGTGTTATTTTCTGTTTCATCTTGTCTTGGATTGAACTTTTGAGCTCTTATTGGAAATACAAAGGAGAATATATTGCCTCAACTGTCCAGCCTTGTCCCGTTTCTAGGGACACCAGTTGCGAGTAACATAGCGACACATTCTATTAAGGCCATATCAGAAATTGATGGTGTAATCACCCCCAAAGCATCGGGAGCCCCCCTAGCGGGTATTTGGATTATCGTTCATAAAGCAAGATGCACCGTCCACTACCTTCGAGGTAGTATTTCCCGACGAGTCTC
Organism: Aspergillus affinis; assembly: GCF_023601865.1. Lineage (NCBI taxonomy): Eukaryota > Fungi > Ascomycota > Eurotiomycetes > Eurotiales > Aspergillaceae > Aspergillus > Aspergillus affinis. The sequence continues at coordinate 122,473 of NW_026515845.1, forward strand.
TCCGATAAGTGACTTCAGCATTTCCGAAATCTTTCAGGCGCTCCCGTCGAACGCGCTTGGAAATGGCATCCTCCGCACAGATCCTGGGGTAGGCCATGAATTGTCGGTCGACGTCGATGGCAGTCCATTCGGATGGCAGAAGTTCATCTATCACACGACCGTCCTCGTCGAAAAGAGGGTGATCTGTGTTTTTAAAAGAATCGCCACTATCTCGGGTCTCGGGATGGAGGCAGGATGCAATAATGTTTGAGGCGTACTCGATGATTTCGGAGTGAGGAGTGTCCTGACTGTCCACAGGTACACGGAACAAGAGATGGCAGTGCAGCTGAAGGTGGTTCAGGGTTGAGTCCTCGGTAGGAATGTCTTCGTCACGAATCACTTTGGTGTTTTTTCTCTGTCCCATGCGCTCCCAAGCCTCCATGTATTCATCTTTCAGCCTTGAGAAAAAGTCTGGGCCAGTGTAAACCGACACGTATCTGGTATATTCAGGCATTTTGCTGGAAACTTCGTGCGTAGAACTCAGAGAATGTTGTTAAAAGAAGTATGTTTCAATTCAAATAACAGGTAAGAATGTTGAAGTCGATGAAACGGATGATGGTCAGGATAAATAGCTGTACCTATTTATACCGTTTCCAGGGGTTTGACTGCTGTCTAGCATACGGGATGCTGCCTATAACTCCGTTTTGAATGACATGATGAAGATTGAACATCCAGTATCTAACGCGAGCTTCCGGTTCGATCTTGTCTTCTTTGCCTCTATTTTCCATGAAAACCCCAGGATTAATGAAAAGTGTACGTTAAAATTACTGACATCGCTGACATTACTCCATTCCAGCCCTGCTGTTCTGAAGTAGAGTTTGCACACCTGTAAACCCCCCATCAACAAGGAGTCTTGTCTTCAGGAGAGATCCAAAAAGATACAAAGAGGCCCGATAAAGGTGAATTTACAGTGCGATCTACATGGATCATCTATTTCGATTTCTGTATCTCTCAGCATTTCCATCGTTGTATCGAGTTTTGAATCCAGTTCTGATTGCTTTGAATCGAATTTTCTTTTCCACGAATCCCATCTCTTTTCAACTTATTTACTGATTTCTCAATCGTTTCCACTTTGTCCCTCAACTCCCTGGTATGCCATTCTTGCTGCAGCGGTTGAATACTTGATTTAATCGATGTGGTGATATTCGTGACCGCAGATAAGAACTTAGACATTTCGCCAACCTCACAGCGGCGCCCCTTTCTCCATACTGCTGATGTACTAGATGCAGTCGGAACTTTGTTCTAAAAGGGCAATTGGTAACTACACACTTCCGATATGGAACTCAAAATATATATTCTTTTGCCAAGAGCCGAACGCTCCAGCAAACCCAACGATACTTATGACGCAAGGCGTTTTTGCAAATAAAACTTAATCACCTTAACCTTTGAATGAAGATAGGCCCAGAGATATAAAGATTTCGATACAATAAACAGTGCTCTAAGTTGCGCGAGGAAAGACCACGAAACTAACCGAAGGTCGTCTTTCCTGCAACCATTACACTGGTAGCAATGAAAGCAGCCACTGCAAGCACAGCAGTGATCGGCGTTTTCATGCTCGATGGCTTCCTCCATCAACATATCAAGCTCTTTTGATCCCATTTGAGTCATGAGACCCTTAATCTCGTCACAGGGTGTTTCAGGCGGGAAGACAAACTCGAACAGGATTCCTGTGTCGTGGGTCACGTCCGGCAGACTATCGGATTCATGAATTAACCGATATATATGGGTAGACCATTCCTCAACAGCCCGATGGACTTGCTCGATGCGAGTCGTCCATACACCTTTGTATGGAATGTGGGTCCAGAAGTGACGCGGGTCGAGGTTTTGCGGGCTGTCTCCCGACATGATGCTTTTCGTGTGAAACAACTGGTACTTACCCGTCAAAGCCTCGTGAGTACAATTAATAACGTATATTATGAATGATGAGGAGAAGCGGTTTGAACGGTTATATGAGAGCTGGATATTTTACTGCCCAAGTAATAGCCGAGTTCTTATACTTTCATTGACCAGAATCCGCGAGCACAACCACAGCGGAGGGGCCAACAAAGACCAACTCTCATCAAAGAGACCCACTAAGAGATCACCGGATTCATGCCGCTCCTAAGCATTCAGGCTGGAGAGATAATCGCTTTGTTGTGCTTTGCTTAAGACCATTCTTTGAGCCGTTAACATAGCGGGGCCAGCCATAAGGTTCTGCTGTGAGAGAGCTCGGTGTAGGCGAGGATTGTCTGCCTAAAGAGTCTTGATGTTAGTGGTTCGTACTATGGGCTTGGCATCGACAATTCACACTTGTTCTCGCGTTGCTCTTTCTCCACGGAGGTTTAGGCTAGAAGGGTCTACGACCTTGGAAAGCAAAGATGGGAGTGAGAGGGCGAGTGGAGAAAAGGGTAACCGAAAACGTAGTAATTGACAGCTCACGATGAGAACTGGGCCGGCAGATGTACTGGAAGACCCCGACCAAGTTACCTACGGGGAGCTTCTCCCAGACATGATATTCTTGATAGATTTATGAGCCAAAACAATTTGTTTGGTGAAACCAGTGCGGCTCTTCCTTTCCCCTAGAGATCCAATAGCCAAAACCTCGCGATGTAACTTCCGGTATCTCGATATGCCTGGGGGGGAGTACAGGTCGCCAGAAGCGGGTCGAGCTCGCAGTTTCCGATGTGTCATGAGCTGAACCATCATCTCGCGCCGTTATTTGCCTTGCAGATGTATACAAAGGAGCCGTGATGCTAATCTCTAATTTCTGAAAATCAGAGCCAATTCTCGGAAGCAGCCAATCGAAATTATTCAGCAAACGCTCAAGTGTTGCTAGCTCCTTCGAAGATAAGGGATCTGATTTTGGAGTATAATCGTAGATGGAGATACTCAATTCCCGCAGTTCACCAAACGTCCCCGATCCCAGGACCGAGGTTATTTGATCGAAAGCGGGCCAACCTTCGATGCGATCTCGGGCCGTCCCGACCAGACGGTCGTCGAACAGCTCGAGGGTCAGATCCAGTAGAAGGCCGGTGACTCGAGACAAGCGAGGCGCGGGGACCAACTGGGGGAAAAAGCGAAGCAACACGGTACTCTCGACGTAGAAGATATTCGAATAGAGCAAGTCGATGGTTTCCGCGTGGGCTTGTCGGCAGGTTAGCAGCCATCCCATGGCGCCCACACGGCAAATAGCCGGCACGCCGGGCATCGTGCAACAGACTCCTCGACCAGAGCGACACGAGTCGTAGAACCACGGCTGATTAGGGCTCCGATGACAGACCGACCCCCACCAGCGCCATTCCTGCGACTCTGACGTTTCGGGATCGTGGCTCATGTTCGCCACGAAATCGATGCCCGCGTGGAATTTGGGATCGGTACCACGGCAGTCGGGCCCGGAATATCGGAAATCCATGTGGTACGTGCGACGGCCAAAAGCATGGACATAGATCTTGCGCCGAATTTCCGGGGGAAGTCGCTTGAAAAAGGTACTTGAAGAGAAATGGGATACGAGGTAGTCATCTATCTTGCCGGTCGAAGGAGGCTGCGCTGGGAGAAATTTACTCTTCGGAGGAGATACCGGCCGCTTATTCCACCGTTGGCGGGTTATTCTCTTCTCCACTCTCCGGTGAAGCCAGTCTCGGATGCGACTCATGGGGCAGGAAGACGGAGACGACCTTGCGGTGATGATGCAGCGGAGAAGAAGAGAATGAGAGGAAGAAGGGGGATGGGCGTCCTTTATGGCTCGCGGGTGGCCAATCACTGAACGCGGCTCATCCAACAATCAGGATTAGGTAACAATCGTCAGTCCTACATAGTTAACTAGTTAACTAGCAGTTCTTTGCTTACGGGTGAACGTCATTATTCACTTACAGTCTGGCAATGCTACAGTATGTGCTATGTGCAGCCCAGTATGAAATTTTGATTTTGTGCGAGTATATGGTGAATATAAACAATGCCCATCCCAAACACCGAACCCCCAAGCGCAAAAGCCAAAGTTGCGAGTTGTATTTACTAGCAAAATATACAGAAAGCAGTCACGCGGCCGGCCATCCCCGGCCAAATATACAAGTCATTGTACTCACGATTTCACGAGCCAGCCGACGGCGCCAGTGACCGCGGCAATCATGATGACTGTCAGGATCCACGCTCCGGCCCGATCGGCTGTTTCGATGGGCGCGGGCTCCGACGGATCCGAGTCGCCGCTGTTCGGGATCTGGGTTTCTTTGGCATCGGGGTTGTCGTCGATGGTCTTCGGTTGATGCGTCTTGGAGACCATCAGGCTCGCCGTGATGCCACCTAGAGCCGCCATCTGCACCTCCAGGCCTTGCACGCCGTCCCACGTCGTCTTTCCCCAAGTCACGCCGCACAGGTTGTCTGATTTGCCAGAGCACTGCTTGCCGATCGCCTCGGCAGAACCGTGTAGCAGGGGGGTGATTTTTTCAGCGGTGGACGGGACCAAGATGGCGGTGAAAGCCATCCACATGGAGAGATAGCCCTTGAAACAGAGCTGGTTGCGATCGCAGGATAAGATGGGCTCGCAGGCCACCTCGGACATGACGTTGCCGCCGAATTTCTTCGGGAAGAATTTTTGTATGGAAGAATCCAGTAGACCGTTCACTCGCTTCAGCCATTTGTCGTTGCCATTGGTCTGCATCGCGTGTCAACTTGCAGTCGAGTGGGGCATAAAGAGAGAAGGGAAACTCACGTGGTTGTACATAAACGCAGCTCCGGCCAGATAAGTGCCGTAATTATAGGTCCACTGATCGTTCCCGGCATCCTTACAGTTGCGCTCGTTGGACGTGGAGTCGGCGATGTACCAGTTCTTGGTCTGCAGCAGGGGCGTGGTGGCCGACCAGTCCCAGATCTTGTCGGCCCAGTCAGCGTAGGTGTCGTTTTTGGTGAAGCGCGCGAGACGTGCGGCCAACTCGAACAGACCCCCGTTGGAGATTGCGTTCTTCATGGTGTAACCGGCCTGATAGGGCCAGATCTGCCAGCGAAGACCGCCATCGCAGGTGCCCGTATCCCAGCGGTCGACCTGCATGTTGAAGACCACACGCGCTAGCGAAGTCCACGAGGGCTTCCCGTCGACCTCGGGGAAGCCAGCCTCAGACGCCGTGATGGCGGCTAGGCCCCAGAACATCTGGTCATCATTTCCCTGCAGGCCGCAAGGTTAGCATGGTGCAGGCTGCGACCGGGCAGGAAAGGGCATTCATACCAGCCACTGGCTGACGTTGTGAGAAAAGAAGTCATAGTTCTCTCCAGATTGGAACATTAGATCATGGGAGACGATCTTGTTCTGGGAGTCATCGCCGGAGACATCCCAGTACTGAATCAGAGTCATAAACATACTGCCGGCAACATACCAGGTGTCGGTCAGCTTGCCGGGAATTCCCTCGGTCTGGTTCTCCGCGTAGAACTTCATCATGGGAGCAACAATCGCCTTGCCCGCCTTCTTCAACGAGTCTGGTGTGGCAACACATTAGCACAGAAGTACATCTACTAGGGGGTTGCGACCTACCATCGTTGGTGGCCACGACGCTGAGGTCGGATAGGGCCGGCTGGGCCTGGAGCAGCAGCAGGGCTGCCCCGCATAGTTGACGGGCGGACAGAAAGCGCATTGTCCGGGGGGGAACTCTAGACTACGGGAGGGGAACAAGTCGGTCAGGTATGGAGGAAGGAAGGAAGTCTTTCTCCGCAGACCGACCGGCTTCGAGAAGAGAAAAATGCAAATGTCGCAGCGGCGCCAAATCATCAATTTTAAGGGGGCGCGTCGGCCTCAGCGCCAAGGCTGACAATGCCTGCCTTGGCGCTCAACCGGCAAATCGTCGATCGTGCCGCCCATGCCGCCAAGCCGCCGGTTGGGCCAATCAGCACCGCCGCTGTCAGCACTAGCCGCCGGCCGGACTAACCCCCTAGATGCGGCCAGTTGTTCCGCGGCCAGCCCCGGGTGTGGGAGGATCGGGGGATCGGCAGGGGAGTCGGATCGTCGTTGACAGAATATTCCTACGGAGTACGACGGAGTACAGTCTACGGAGTATCGGAAACGGGCACTGGTTCACACAACGTCATTTGATGTGGACGAGGATGTCCAAGACGTATGGTGTACTCACTCTGTGTTGACTGCTGACTGACTGCTGAACAGTCACTAAAAATAGATCTCCGAGAAGGACTCCTTTTTTAGACAGGGTCATGTGATCGGGGGCCAAGGCAACCGCTTTTCGGGCGTTCGTGTCTCAGGGACACGGCCTGTGCAAATGCCTGTTCCTTGCAATATCTCTGGCGAGCTTGGCTCACGTCGTCGCAACGCACCGCAAACCTGTGCTCGACATGTGAGAATTTGAAAACGGAATCCCGGACTACATGACTAGGCCAGCAACGACATAACGGACTCGGAAGGAGTGAACAACTCACCAGCGGCGGCAATGCTGAGGGGCCTTTCAATGTCCTGGAGTTCCTCGGGCTCTATCATGGTGGGATGGGCGATAAATCCGGCGTCTAGCCGGCCTGACTCGAGATAGCGACACACGTACTTACTTTCCACCAAAGCAGTAATCAACGCTTCCGACGCGCCGACACCCTAACCTGTCACGCATTTCCCGAAGCACTGCGTCAATGATGGGCTCCGTCTGTGGCGGCAAATGATTTTGAACCCCAAGGGGCGATTGATCGGGACCGAGTCACCTGCGAAAAGGTCCGGCATCACTACAAGATAGTCATGGGCGGCGAACTGGTCCGCAATCAGCCGGGCGTTGATCAGTCGGTGGCCAATAACGTCTGTCAGGATCAGGATCGCATTTTCAGTAGACCGGTCGGAAGGATAAGCAAAATAGGTTGAGACTACAGCCCTGGTCAGTCATGTCAATTCGAACCTGTCACCACGGGTGTGAATTACTTACTGGGTCCAATGTCTCTGTTTTCTCCCCTAGCCTCCCCCTCGTGCAGGGAGCCGACCGTGCAGCAAAGAGACAGAGCGTTGGAGGTCATCCTGGGACTGGGATAGCGGTGCTAGCGGACAAGGGGAACAGGACAGATCGTAACTCTACAAGCAAGTCGGGTGAGAGAGTGTGTTTACACGAGAATCTCGAGCTCTTTATAGCCACGATCAGGCAAAAGCTGATACCGGCATGCCGGACTTTGAGTCGCGGATCGGAGAACTATTCCCGCAAATCCAAATGCTTAGCATGCGACCTTTCAAGGCTTAAGCCCGACTATCGGGGCCTAGTGTCTCTAATAAAGAGATACTAAGTCGTTGGTGCTGGGCTTTCGGCCCGAGAAGTACCTCACCTGCAACAACCATTCTCATCGAGGTAGCCAAGGTCCCTGGACCGGATCGACCACGGCATGACTGCAGGTTGCATGGGTTAGCGTGGACTATTGACCGTTGACTGAGGTCTCAAATACAAAATACAATGCGGTGGAGATCACGTTCAAAGCACGAGAATGTCGTGATCGGATTCTAGGAAATATTAGGATTTGTCATCGCAACCCCTCGCCGGCATTTATCACCGACCAAAAATCCCCCCTCTCGCTTCTCACATTGATATCAATCTCCCTATATCTGCCTATAGCTGTCCTGACTTTATCGTGACAAGAAACCCAACATGACACAATCCAAATCTCTCCATCTGACTGCATTCATGCGGCCGGTGAGCTTGCACAGCGGCGCCTGGCGGTATCCGGGTGCCTTTCCTGACGCTAATTTCAACCTTGCGCATCTCAAGTCCTTCATTCGAAAGTTGGAAGACGCCAAATTCGATGCCTTCTTCATGGCCGATCATCTGGCTGTCCTGAACATGCCAATTGAGGCTCTGAGACGCAGTCACACCGTCACCTCCTTTGAGCCGTTCACTTTGCTCTCGGCGTTGTCGGTAGTGACCGACAGGATCGGACTGGCAGCGACCGCTTCGACCACCTACGACGAGCCCTTCCACATTGCCCGTCGCTTTGCCTCCCTTGACCATCTCAGTAACGGCCGGGCTGCCTGGAATATCGTGACCACCGGCAACCCCGAGTCGGCCAAGAACTTCGGACTGGACGAGCACGTCGAGCATGCAGATCGCTACAAGCGGGCGCGAGAATTCTACGATGTGGTGACTGGACTGTGGGATAGCTTCGCTGACGATGCGTTCATCCGGGACCAGGCAACCGGTCTATACTTTGATCCCGAGAAATTGCACGTGTTGAACCATAAGGGGGACGAGCTCAAGGTTCGCGGGCCCTTGAACATTGCCCGACCCGTTCAAGGCTGGCCAGTGATTGTGCAGGCCGGACAATCCGAGCCCGGGCGACAGCTGGCCGCCGAAACGGCCGAGGCGGTGTTTTGCTCCCCACGCGATTTGGACGCAGCCCAGGCGTTGTACGCTGACATCAAGGGACGCGCCAAAGCGGCCGGTCGTAATCCTAACCATCTGAAGATCCTGCCCGCGGCCTTTGTAGTGGTGGGGGACACGGTGGAAGAGGCGAAGGCCAAGCGACTTGAGGTCGACAGCTTGGTGCACTACGATAGCACCGTTGCGTCCCTGTCGGTGGCTCTGGGAACCGATGCGTCAGCCTTTGATCCAGATGGGCCTTTACCGTCCGACCTGCCCGAGACAAATGCCAGCAAAACAAGCCGCGCGGCCGTGCTACAGGTGGCGCGAGAGGAAGGATTGACCGTCCGACAACTCGCCCAGCGATACGGCGGTTACTCCGGACTGGCCTTTGTGGGCACCCCCGAGACGATCGCCGATGAGTGGGAGACTTGGTTAGCGACCGAGGCTGCTGACGGCTTTACCGTCACATTTCCCTTCCTGCCGCAAGGTCTAGACGACGTCACCCAGCGACTGGTCCCCGAGTTGCAACGCCGTGGTCTCTTCCGTCGCGACTATGAAGGCACGACGTTGCGCGAGCATCTCGGACTTCCGCGTCCAACGAATCGGTATTTTGAGTAACATGATGAAGTTATGACTATGTGACGGTGTTGGCGAGCGAGAGATGGAGCTTGATCTGCTGTACATATGATGTGACCCCCTGCGGGCTTTTTCTAAATTGAGCGCTTTTTTTTCTCTATTTCAATCCGAAGCTAGCGATATTGCTAGACCACGGGACGACGGCAAAAATCCCTTGGGAGAGTGTTATGTACAATCAGACAGACCATGAGGATTCTGTCGATCGACGGAGTATGACCTAGATACTGATACGGAAGGAAAGAGAGGAGAGAGAGAAAAAAGAAAAGAAGACGAGGGGAAGCCATACCCCGCTCACATGATTGAAGCTCCCTTGCGTGCTTCCTCGCCTCCCTCTTCTCTCTTCTCTCTTCCTCCCTTCCTCCCTTCCTCCCTTCTTCTCTTCCATCTACCGACCTTCTCCATTCACACGTTTTAGCATGGCAAGTCTCCCAGATATTCCCGAACTTAGTCTCGTTTTCCCAGGCTCGCCCATCGCGAGCGCGGCTTTCGATTATGTCAAGAAACATTGCGACGAGGCAGTCTACAACCACCAAGTTCGCGCTGCTTATTGGGCCCTAATTATAGCCCGGAAGCTCCCGCAATTCGTTACAAAGCCGCCAAATATGACTATCGTGGTGGTCGCATGCATCTTCCACGATATGGGGCTCGCCAGTTCTTCCGAGTTGCTATCGGTCGACAAACGCTTCGAAGTTGACGGGGCCAATATAGCGCGTGATTTCATCGAAGATTACGTGCGAAACCATGAGCACACCCCCGATGTCCATGGAGTCTGGGGAGAAGCCAGCGTCCAACGAGTCTGGGACGCCATCGCTTTGCATGCCACCTCCTCCATCGCCTTGCATGCAGCACCGGAAGTAGCACTCACCCAAATGGGCGTGGCAGCCGACTTTAGGGGACCGAATTATCCCAACGGTCCCGGAAAGCAGAACCTGATCAGCGAGGATGAGTATCATGCCGTGATGCGAGTGTTTCCGCGGGCGGGATTTACCAGCGAGTGTTTCAAAAGGATTCTGTGTGGTGTATGCCATCGCAAGCCTGCAACAACCTATGACAACTGGGCGGGGGCGTTTGGGCTTCAGTTCGGGACGGACGAGACAGAGGAGAGCAAGGAAGCGTACAAACGGAACTGGCACCAGAAGCAGCTGGTAAATGCCCTGTTGCCAAGCATGCAATTCCTCGAGTCCCTCGACGCAGCACGCGACTCCTGAGGGAAATTGTTTTACTCGGTAACTAGACCCATGGGGACTGAATGATTCATCGTGTTGTGTCAAAGCATCCCTGAGTAGACTAGCCGATCATCAGGAGCCTACATATTACGGACCCAAAATGGAACTGGGCATGCGCGTTCTAGAGCTCGGAAAGGGGAAGAGAGCATGTGTGTTCCAGATAGCACAAGGAACAGCATAGTCCACGTGTTTCCCGCTGCTTGCGGATGGGCGGATATTGACACGCCTTAAGGGGATGCTTACGAAGTACTATGTGTGCTGTATGTACTCCGTAAGTTGCACTTCAAGGACACTAGGGGATTGGGATCGTCTACCAGACCCGCGGTTGTCCACTCTACTAGGAAGAATGGCGAATGCTGATTATAAAAACATGGAAGTTTCCAGTCAAGCTCCACCAACGTATCCAACCCCGCCCTCTGGGAAGTGTGAGCCATTGAGCCGAGAATAAATAGAAACCAGAAAAGTTCCTGGTCTGAGTTACGTCGGCCAAGGTCCAAATCATGATCATCATTGCCCAAGGTGTGTTTAGACTATAGCTTCGCTCCACGAGGCGACGATCATCGGCAGGCGCTTCCGGCCGCCCGCAATGCCTGGGGCCCATTCTGCACGAACAAGGGTCGCCCTGTCAAAAAATGATAGAAAGTAAACACCTCAAGGAAGCATTAGAATTGGAGAAGGGGCAAAAGAAAAAAAAATTGAGAAAGGATGAGTGGTTAAGAGGTTCCTACCCCCATGCTAGATGCAAGCACAACACGATACGTGCCGAGGGGTATGGTAGCTGATGAGCAAAATAATCTCCTCCTGTACCCCTATCCAGTTTTCGACCAGATGATCATTGCATTCATCTCAATAACCACTATTGATCAAACACGTAAGTCCGCCTCGGCATGGTGGACCGCTGGACAGGAAGCATTCTGGATCTCCGTCCAGACTGGCTGCTCGGGCACCCAGAGGAAGATAAATACCTCTCAATGGAACGTAGGAAACCAGGACAATCTCAACTCTTGAACACACATTCATTCATTTCTCCATTCCGTCTAACATTCACTCATTCAACCACAACAATGAAAATTTCCTTCCTTACCACCTTTACCCTCATTGGCGCTGCCCTTGCCATGCCTGCGGCGGACGCTAAACAAAAGACGGTAAATTCTCAGTCGACCACCCTGTTTGATTGAGCAATGGAGCTGACCACTTGACAAAGATTCCTGTCGGCCAACCCTGTACAAAGGACGGAAACATGGGTATTTGCGAAAAGGGAGGGTTCTGCTTGGTATGTAAACCTTATGCGGCCGGCTTGCGGAGACGAAAGACTAATGGATTATAAAACAGCAAAAGAAAGACGCGAAACAGGGCGTTTGCAAGCCGGGAAACTAAATGAACCGCCATGACCCTCGAGAGGGCTGCTGGAAAGCCACCTGCGAGGTGCTTAAGAGCCCCAAATAATTCACACGATAGGGTCGTACACCTGAAACATATACCTTAATTCTATTCCTTGGGCAATGAATTTCACTGCCAACTTGAAGTTGAATCTCCTTTCATTGTAACCTGTCAAACCTTACCATTGGACCTGTAGCTTGTTCCGGTCTACTAGAGTCCCAATCTCAATCCAGAGTCTCTTGTCTCACTGAATTCGTTAGACTTCGTTCGTTCAAATGTTCATGGCGTTCACACATCAGATTGAGACTTCAGGGTAGCATTGATACCTCTCGTCTCTTTGGTCCCATCCTACCCCTTGATGCACGGTCAACAAATTAGTCGGATCCACCCTTTTTTTGATCTGAAGTAGATGGCGGTAGTTTTCCTGGCCCCAAAACGCCTCGATCGGATCCGGCTCGAAAGGGTCGGCTTCATTCTGATAAGCCCCGGAGCCCGGGGTGAAATCTCGCAAGGCGCCCAGGGCATCGTGAGTAGACTGCCAAATCCGGTTGACAAGGCTAGGCTGCGTGACAAGGCCATCATAGGGATGCAGGTGGATAACGTGCCACAGGGTGTCACGCCAAGCAGGCGTGACCGACGAAGCCCCGGGGCCTCCAGGCTGATCTGATCGCGGTAGACGCTTTGAGTACACGGTAGGTGCAGTAACGCTGATGAATAAGGGCGAGATAGACAGCAAGCTGTTCTCCTGACTGCTGGTAAGAATGTCATTTAGAATCGACGAGAGCCGCCGCTGGTTGTCATTGCCAACGAATGACTCTCGCCGCACCAGGCGGGACGACATGGCCAGCGAGCCGCTGGGTTGTCCAAGCTTTTCGACAGCTGCAAACCCCTTGAGGATTCCGAAAAAAGTGTCAACTGTGGTGACATTTGCCTGCGCAATTGTGCCACTCTGTCGGGCAAACTCGAGCACCGGCTTCATGGACGCCTCGGCCTCGGAATGATTGAGCATGGAGGTTGCCAAGACCAGATTCGAAATATAGCTTCCCAGGACCCCTGGCGAGATGTATCCTCCCCAGCCTTCGGATGCCCATTTATCGGCGTTGGCCACCAGGATTGAGAGAAATGTCTTTGCGCTGGCAGCATCGCTGCTGGCCAAGGACACCTGGGCCAGCTGCATCGGCTTTTCTTCGTGCACTAGGGTGGCCATTTCCATCACTACACCAAAGGTTCCTCCTCCGCCTCCCCTAAGGGCAAAGAAGATGTCTTGGTTCTGACATCGGTTGGCCGTGACATAGGTGCCGTTGGGCAGGACAACCTTGAGCTGTTGAGCGTTGTCCACGCCAAGACCTGTCATCATCAATCAGTATATCTTGTCACTGGAGTCTGAATAAGTCATGCATTATACCAAGCTCATTAGACAGCATACTATGTCCTCCACCAGTGATCCAGCCACCAGCCGCGCCAACGCTACTGGATGTGCCACCAACCACGCGGTAGTTATGTTTATGTGCAAACTCGTAAATCCCCTGAAACTGTTGGCCTGCACCGAATGAAATCGTGTCTCCCACGGGCGACAAGCATCCCTCTGGAGTGAAGCTCTTCTGCAGTGTAATTGGGGGCTGGTAAAGGTGTGTCCTGTGGGGTTCGATCCCTTCAGTATCTCACGGCCGTGAACAAAGGATGGAACTCACCACAAAGCGAAAGAATCCGGTGCTGAGCTGCGACCTTTGAAATCATGCCCGGTGTTCTTGATCACCAACTTCAGGTTTTGCTTTTTGGCAAATACCAGCCCTTTCTGTACATCCTCAACCGTGTGTACTTCCAGATATTTGGACGGCACGCTGCCCTGGGAACACTGTCGGGTCACCGGGGTGACCAGGTCGGGGTTCAGTAGCGATCCGAAGGCACAGAACTGACCCGTCGCTTGACATGAGCCCCAATTCACCTAGTTCACTGTTAGCAGCTTCCAGCCATATAGCACGCTCTCACCAGGGGCTAACGTTTTGATAACCGCCAAAATGATCCGAGACAAAGTCACTATCCGACCGATGCGACTGCAACGCCGAACACTCCTCGTGGTTAGGAAACTGGGCATGACCGTTGAAGTAGGTGTAGCACGGGGCTAGCATTGGTTGTCCGTCGCGCAGCCTGCCGGAGACGCTGCTATTGAAGGCCTCCCAGGTGGAATCATTGATTGAACTCAACGAGGTCGCGCATGCGATGGGAATTATTCCCCAAGCAGCGATCAAAGAAAAAGTGGCATGCCAGTACATTTCTCTTATGACTGATAAACCCGTTGGCGAGTGCCTGTTCATCCAAGACTCCTAGATCCAAGGGAGGAGACGATTATTTATCCTAAAAGTGTCGTTTTCCACCTTGTTCTTGCGAATATGCGGTATCAGATATTGTCCCAATAAAATTCCTCGGTCCAGCGTAATGGCGTTTCGGCATTCTGGGTAGCCCAAAACCACCTCGATCTCTGCTTGAAACACGGCTCGCATGATTTGTGTTGCAGGATGAGACCTGAATGTTGGTGATCCGAGGATCTGCCGGTACAGCACCGTGTCGTCGCAAAAATGTAACCCAATTTTGGGACGTTCGGCATTGACAAGAATTGCCGATCTTACATCAGCCTCGGTATGCTGGCTTCTGTTTCATCCAGCTGCATCGTGCGCTATAATTCAAACCTGATATATGGCAAAATCGGGAGTTTAATTTTAATTTCAATTTTAACAAAAAAAGATAGGTTGACAAAGATCGGGTGAGTGTCGCGTGATTCGATGAAGTGGGTATGAAATTTCTCGTATCTAAATCTATGCAATCTATCTCATAACAGTAACAGCGTCATAGTCGCTCTTTGACCTCACAGATGGTACTGGTTGGGAGTGCTGACTTCTACGCCCAATCTCTGCCAGAATCCCTCCACGTTCATATCCTCTTGACCACTGGGCATCATTAGTATAAACGTTTTCGGTTCACAGTAGGGTTCCCGTGACTCACTCATCCTTTTTGAAAATCGTCGGCTCAGTCTGTCCTTCGGCCTCGTTTGGGTTTCGAAAGATGACGTTGTATTTCTGCGAGGGTCAGCGATCGGATAATGGGACAAGCAAATAATGGGAGGCCCACCATGCCCAGGGTTAGGTGAATTGCTGCCGGCATTCGTGGGAATGTCTCTTCCGGGCTACGACCCTCGATCATCGCCTGGATGTTTTGCGCGACGACCGCTGCCTGTGCCGAACCGGGACGGGCCGCCTTGCGCAGCCCGGTGTCTGCAATATCGCCGACGGCGAAGAGGTTGGAGTATTGGGGGTCTTGGAATTGCATCGTCGGCCGAATCCGAATGAAGCCGTTGTCAGGGTTTATCAGAGGCTCCGAAGCTGACGGAATAAGATCCTTAACCAGGTGGTTGTTAGGCGTTTGACCGGTAGCCAGGATAACGAATTCGGTGGAAATCCGCGATCCGTCGGTGAGCTCGACATTGAATGACTGTCCATCGTTTTGAAAGCCGCCCTCTGGCACCACAACTCGCGATCCTGTCACAAGCCTATGTCGAATCAGCTATTTTACCCCTCAGAGAAACGTGTTTTGAAGAACTTACCGGACATCCAGGTCGTCAAATCGCTCTTTGACGAGAGCGTGCAGCTGTTCATGGAAGCCTGGCATTAACTGTCTTCGTGATTGCACCACAGTGACCTCTTTCTCTGGAAATCTTTCCTTCAGATCCGTTGCCATCTGCACCCCGACAGCCCCGCCGCCCACAATAAGGATGGACCGGGACCGTTGAACATCGGCCTGGTGCTTCTGCAAGTATGTCACGGATGATGATTTGTCGTCATTCTTCATGCCAGCCGGTTGTGCAAGGCGGGTTCCCGTTGCCACAACAAGATAGTCGAAGGAGATAGAACGTGATCCCTGCCATGCGCGGTCGAGGAGGACCTGTTGGGCCTGAACTGAAAGGGCACGGGCCTGGATTACGGCATGCTGACTCGAACGAGCAAAGAGACCAGTATATGGAATGAAAGCCTTATGTTCTTGGCCAGGAATGACAGCAAAACGGGGCTGGGATGGGGGTTAGCGCGAAGAATAGGCATAGTGGTGGCCATTTGTCTTACGAAGGTGAAAAGGTGGTGAAAATGACTGTGGGGCTCGATCAACAAGACCTGGTGGGTGAATGAGCAATCAGTCAGTGACCTTTCAGAAGCGCATATTCACAAGATAGATGAAAGGTTATTCTTACCCGATGTGTTTCCGGAACCACGCGGGCCAACTCTTGAGCGGTACTCTGACAAAGTGAGTAATCACATAGAAGGATAATGACATCAGCAGAGACTTACCTTGCCCACGTATGAGCCTCCCACCACAATGATATTGCGTAGTGTATTAGCCATAGGGCAGTGGAACTTCGATGGTGAGTCAAAGTAGGGGTACAGATGAACATAGAGATGTCGATGAAAGACTCGAGCGTGGGATAGTCTCTTAAGTAGTTGATCTGATAAGACCGCCTGGCGGAAAATGGTTTAGGCCCGGCTCTTTGATTGGCGGACACGGCAGTGGCACCTCTTATCTGATCCGAGGCCCGGCATGGCACAAGGCATCAAGGCACCACCGGTATTCCTCAGGTGCAAGCTGCCGTTCATAGATATTTTCATCATGCAACCTCAGGAAGCAAAAGTCTCTTAGGCCATTTTTATATGGCGAGGCTTGGCGGCTTCATCCGTAACATCTGCGTAAGTCACGGGCGTGCAGAAACTCTTCCATTTCCGCGATGTCACCTGTCGAAATGAAAGTCCAAGCCTTGAGAGTTCGAGTCCATCTCCGTTCAGGCGAAAATAATATTTCTACGTCCCTTTAGACATCTAAGATGTATACGAGCGGTTGTAAAATCTGAGTGATTAGTTTTACATTGTGGACAGTGAGGTAATGATGTCATTTATTGGTCTCAACAAAGGCTATGATAACAAGGCCGAAATCTAGAACAAAATTTTAAATCGTGATGTACAGAAAAAAGGTAATGCCATAGCTGGACAGGTTATATTGGATTCCCCATGCTTTGCAGGTGAAATGTTGGGGGGTTGGGCACACTGGGTCGTTCCCGTCCGTCATCGTGGACAAATGGCAGCTCCCAGCCCAGATTGCCAGGATAGTTCGCGCGAGAAAAGCGATTGAACAACATGATTGATCGCCGTTTTGCATTCATGTAGCTGTTCTTCGGCAGAGCTTGATTCGCTGACAATGGCCGGATCTCGGCTGGACCCGAAGGGTCTACCACTGGGGGCACGCCGGCAGCGGTATAAATGGCGTTAAGGGCGGGAATGGAGAGCCCGTGGACGAATATAGAGAAGAATACGAGCCAGTAAACCACTGTAGGTGTATTAGCTTAGGGATTATGAGAACACGTTTGTGTACCTACTCGGTCCAATAGTGCGCATCAGTTGAGCCTCTGCCTCGTCACCATCGCCGGGCTTAGGAAAGAGATGCCGCGTATGCTCGACATAGAAAACGGCCCCGATACCTAATGTGATATGTTCGTCAGCTAGGCCTGTCTTTGACATACGACTGCTACGCTCTCACCGATAGGTCCGAAATACCCCATAAACAGGGCTTCTTTCCAGTTCTTGCACACTCGCGGCATTAGCTTGTAGAGGAGCAGGATGCTGGGGATGCGTCGCAGGAGCAATACCATCACCCCCAGGAGAATTAAGCGAGGGTAGGTGATTCCCGTCAGATCCGGCTGGTGAAATTCATCCCATGGAAAGACGGCTCCGATGTACATGAACCCGCCGAAGTTGAGCAGAACGTCGATACTGGCGTTGACCTCGTCATGGCGGGCCTCCGTCTCCGCCAGAAAGCCCCCGTCCCAGTTCAGAGCGCTACCGGCGCAGAAGCAGGCAATTAGATCGTTAGTGCCGATGCAACCACATGTGCCCAGTATAAAGAGCTATGATGAAGTCACGAATGATCAGTGAAAAGCTCGCTAGTATCTCTTCTGGGGCCATACTTACTCCAAGGGCTGTAGGAAAGAGAAGATAGCTTTCGCTGTCAATCCACCTCCTGCAGCGCAGTTAGCTTTCAATTCTTTCTCTCTCATTTGTGCCCATTTGACCGTCACTGACCGCCGCAGCGTGAACCGCAACGCATGAAGCGCGGCATATCCTACCACCACACCATACACAGCCCCCAGCACTACGTAGTAGAGCCATGTTTCAACCACCCAGTTGCCCAGCGCTTCCCCGACACCCCCACCCTGACGGCCTACATCGCCTGCCCTTGCCAGCAGGTGACTGGCATGTGAGTCTTGGGACCCGTGATATCCTTCGCCTTGTGCATGTCGCATGATGTATGTGGCTAGCATGAGAAAAGGGAACCCAAACCCGTCATTGATGCCCGCCTCGGAGGAAATGATCTCGCGTAACTCGCGCGCCACGTATTTGTCGGCAAACGGTCCTTTCGCTACGGCCTGGGACAGAATTGGGTCTGTGCAGGTGACGCAAGAGCCGATTACCAAAGCAGACACCTAGAGAACATCAAATCAGGTTAGCTGGAACCATTCAGGGTCAGGGTCTATCGCGTCCTCTTACAAATGGCATGTCGGGGATGGAAGCCATCACGCATCCCGAGGTGAGCAGCCACATCAAAGTCATGTTGGGAATCAGGCAAATGAACATTTCTTTCCAATGGTAGCGTTGGTATTGGGCCGGTAGTTGGTAGCCGGCCATCACTAATTGCACTCCAATAGCGACGCGGCAAAGGCCCTAATAATCGATCAGCGATCCCACCAACCAGTTCCACCGAAGGGAAAGATGGGATCAGTTACGTACCAAAGTAATTGCTTCCTGTTGGTCCCTGACGGCGGACCCCCATTCTGTTGCATCCAGCAATCTCGCTGCTGCGGGACCCAAAATGATGCCCACTAGGACCGCTGGTACTGGGTATTGCTAAGCAGAATGGTCTGTGTCAAGGACACGGACAATACTTACAAGCTTCCCCCAAATACCAGAACCTCTTTATCTTAACAGAAATGACGCCGTAGAGGAGCATGAACCCTCCTGTCGTCTATGTTAGAGCTCGCGGACCAGGATGAGAGCGACGAAGAACATACCCAGAACTGCGATCACCACATTTAACTCACTCACGTCCAGCGTGGGCATCTTCAGGAAGTATGTGTCGTGAGTACAGGCGCTATGGGTTTGCAGGGCGGGAATGTCCAAGAGACCACCAAGGGGTATTTAATCAAACGGAAGGCACAGATATACACTCAATGAAATGACACGCCACGCAGAAAGATGCCTAAAAGAAATATCCTGATCCTCAGGAGATAGAAAAACGGTATCATGGGTAGGTACCATGACCCTGCATGGGGAACTAGCTTGTGCGCCTTTTCTTTTTCTTTTTTTTTTTTTTTTTTTTTTTTTTTTCCTACCTATCTGTCGTTCTCCTGTGCCCTACTTCTCACCGGACAGGCAGCGCAGTTCCTGCTGATCAACAAGCCCCTGATCCCATGGCATTTTCTTTTCCAACATCAGACGCCAACGTAACAGAGCTTGGCCACCCAATAGGGCTGGTAATGCTGCGCTCTTGGCAAGCAACAGACCACCGCGGCATTCTCGCCAAGACGTCCGCCCAGTCGCTCGTTGATCAAATCATCTTTAGCCAAGATCTCCGCCCGACGCTGCCCAGAGCCGATCAGCGGTAGGGCCTCTTGCTCCAAATGACGCTATTCGGGAGGATTCGGTGTAACCTCGTTTCCTGATCGCCGGGGGGATGGTTGTGGAGTGTGTCTGTCAACCGCTCTGGTCCTTGCTGGTTCATGTGTTGCTAACTCGCTAACCGACCTTCCCTCTTCCACGACGTCATTTATGGGGAGGAAGGGGGAAAGTTGTGGCTCGCTCCTCAACGGAACAACATACTTTCCCTTTTCCTGTTATTGGGTGGCATTTGTCTCTTTCCCGAGTCCCGACTCCATCCCACATGAATGAGAGTGACCCTTATCATGGCTTCATATGAGAAAAAGCTGCCGGCTCACTCAATCTTTTACTGATGTTGAAGAAACGCGATACAACCTGAGCTGGCGCGATATGCTATTGCTATTCTGGAATCTCAGCCATACCCGAGCGCCATGGCTGAGCAGAACTTGGCGGTCTATCTAGACCTTCTGAATCGAGAAGCTAAAGGAATTCAGACAATCTTCAGATCCGTACGCCTTTGCCATTGGATACCAGGCTCTGCAGTTACCATTTATCCTGCATGTTTGGTGTATCCAGCCAATTGCTTGATGCTTATGTCCACAAGGACTCTTCGTGAGGTCTCAGGATATGATGCAGTCCATCGTGCTTGGCTGACTCTGGGCATGAAACTTTTTTAGAGCGACCGTCTTTTAAAATAGAACACCAGAACTTCAGACCCCTCGATCAGCCCGACAGGTCTCAGGCACGTTGTTCTTCGCTCTGCAAACCAGCAACTTTTCCCGAGGTCTTTCTGTCGACTAACCTGTTGAGGATGGGCAATATTGGTCTTCTTTGCTGAATTCTTTGAAAGTCTTTTGGATTTCTCCTCCGTAACCTTTGTGGGTTTGCCGGTGTGTATGAATGTTTGGACTAAATAGCAGGGCGAAAAGGAGCAATCAACGGACGTTGGTGGAAGCGGCACAAGATTGCATAGCTGAGTCATGTTACGTGCATAACTAACTACCTAGTTAGTTAGTAGTTTATCTCTTCCGACCCGTGAGACCCGTGACCATCCCCTCCCATCACCATCATCACCCACACCCTCTTTTCTTCTCATTCCCCCAATTGTCCTCATCTTTCCTCGATGTTACATGCACAAACCAAGAGAATACCTGCAGGTTCTTTTTCTTCTCCCATCGGGAGCAGACGCATGGCAGGTGATGTCATCGACATCCGCGCCCTTGGCCATGACGCCTTGCGGGAGGACTTAAGTTATCACGTTCTCAAATGACACCACGACTACGCCAAATCCAGGCTCAATGCTTATCCTTCGCGCCTACGAACATCCATGATAAACTCTGGCAATCCACGGTTTGCACCATGATTGAGCTTTAATGACGACCCGGGGACCAAACAGTCCAACGACTCATGATGTCAGAATTGCATGGGACCCGGATCTTTGATGTCCTCCCATCTTCTCTTTCTGGTGGGTCGGGCTTTCATATAACGTTCGCCTATCGCTGTTGAAGTCAATTGATTTATCTGAAATTTACGACCTAATTTACAAGCAATATTTCAGCATGTCTTCCTCGGCTAAGATGGAGAACACTGCTGTCAACGGCGGCACCGGCTCGCCCCCCGTACTGCGGGAAACGCTGGATCTTGTCTCCCAGGAGTGTCCCTCGCGCCTCGGAATTTCTGCCAAGGAGGTTCAGGCCAAATCTTTAACAGTTGATGTCTTTTTCGATGCCATTGCCGCCGAAAGGCTTCGTCGCATGCCGCCCGATGGCAGTCGACTAGACGGTGCTCTCTGTCGGGCTTCTCGCCTGGCATTTGCTGTTTCGTCTTTCAGAGACTCAGTCAAAGATTTCCTTGACGGCGCAGATGAGGCCGCAACGATGATCTGGGGAGCCACTCTGCTACTCCTTGAGGTGCCTATCCCCATTTCTACGATCGTCAACTCATCACATATCTAATCTTAAACCCTCCCAGATCGGTATGGACCGTATCGAAACGTTAGATAGTATCTTTGGACAATACGGTCGAGTGACTATGGGTATCTCACTCTTGCTACAACAAGAGAGCTACTTTCGCTCTTCTCGGTCTCTTCAACAAGAGGTGGCTGAAATATTCGCTCATCTACTCCAAATGATCATGCACATCAGTATGGAGTACCGCCAAGGGGTGCGTAATCAAAACTGGCAGGCCGTAGGAGAGGCCGTGAATGGTTCTTTCTTCTGTTATTTCAACCGATTCACCGTTCATTGGCGCCGAATATCGCAAGCTGCATTCTCAACCGGAGTGACGAATAAAACCGTTGCCGATTTTGCCTCCATCTATCAATTTCTCGAGCTTCAGGACCGTCCACTGCAAATGCTTCTTGACGGTCACAATCATTCTCTCACGGACGGCTCTTTTGCCTGGTTTGACCCCCATCTGACCACATTCACTCTGAGCCGCCGTAATATCATGCTGGTGACCGGTCATCCGGGCTCAGGAAAGAGTGCACTGGCCCAGTGGACTGTGGGAAAGCTCCAGGGTTCGCCGGAGTTTGACATTTGGAGTGTCGTTCCCGTTGCAATTCGATCTGACGTGCCTATTACCACGCTCACACTAAGCATCCTAAAGAATATCCTCATTCAGATGCTTGATCACTGTGTCAGTAGTAGGGAAACCCAAGATCTGATCTTGCCTGCGGTTACCAAGGCTCTCGAATTGGCCGAAACGGGGGCCGCAGATCCCCAGGTGGAGGAGCAATTATGGGTGGCCTTGCGGACGGCGCTTCAGTCAAACCTCCATTTCTTGCTGGTGGTGGATGGGATTGATCAGATAAAATATCCCAATGCTACAGTCAGCTCCTTCCTTCATCGTCTGCAGGAAGCTGTCTCAGAACGTAATTCGCCATCCAAGTTGATTACGTTCAGCCGTCCTTTAGCGAAGTCGCAGATGCCGATGCGAGACACCACCACGACCCACCAGCTCACAATTAATGCTTCTTTGACCGAACACGACCTGCAAGGCGCCGTGGAAGATACGATGGCTTCGGATGCTGCCTTCT
The DNA here is from genome assembly GCF_023601865.1 of Aspergillus affinis. Classification (NCBI taxonomy): domain Eukaryota; kingdom Fungi; phylum Ascomycota; class Eurotiomycetes; order Eurotiales; family Aspergillaceae; genus Aspergillus; species Aspergillus affinis. Next base: position 144,767 of record NW_026515845.1, read on the forward strand.
CCGGTCTGGACACACTCCAAACAAGAGCCCTGTCGACCTCAATCGTTCCTCGGGCTCAAGGTTGTTTCGTCTGGGCACAGCTAGCCCTCGAACTTGCGCGACATCGGTCTTCTTTCCCGGAAATGGTATCTGCTATCAAGAATGCTCCTAAGACACTGGGAGATGTAATCGACCGTCATTTACAAGGCATAAACCTCCACCGGATGGGCATTCAGAGTGTTCTTGCGTGGTTGACAGCATCAGAGCGCCCCTTCCGTGTCCAGGAACTGGAGCATTTACTAGCAGTTGATGTCAAATCTCTCAAAGTAGCTACGCGCACACCAAACATTGACCGTGATGTTCTGCAGCCGTTGACTCGTATTACATTGGTGCGGGACGGATTTGTCTCCTTCCGACACCCTATGATCCGGGAGCACATTCAGGCGCGAGCAATAATGAGTCAGGTGGTTCCGTTCACCCTAGCTGAAGCCCACTACGATTTGTTGATTCGCTCGCTGGCTTGGGTACGACGATCGGTCTCTGACGAAGTGGCCGTCGCCTGGGATAAATTAGGCGTGAGTGCCCGCGATCGATACATGGACGCCTACGAGCTGTTAGAATATACATCTCGTTACTGGCTCTCTCACATGTTGTCTTCCCCTATCGCCACGTCCAATCGCGAGTTGTCTTTCACTGGACCATTCCGCCGAGCCATGCCCACATCGGTCATTTTCGCTCAGCTAGAACTTACCAACCGTGAATCACAATTCAGCCGCTCGAGCATCGTTGAGCTGTATCGCCTATCTGTTGTGGTCCGTCGTGGGGTTCTAGGCGATGATTCGCCTGCTCTTCTTCAGAGTCTCATTCTAAGTGCTCGTGCAGCGGACCAGGCAAAAGCAACCTGGGCCAATGACCACCTATTCGAGGCATGGACTCGAAGCCGTGCTCTCTATGGCCCCACAGATACCATTAGTCGGGATATCGAACAGCTTTTAGTATCTACACCGGAGGCCAAGGGCAAGGCGGATCGTTCCGCTGGCCTGAAAACTGAGGCGCTACGAGACATGACCTTGGCAAATTGGGGCTCATCTGATATCACGTTTGCTCAACGCTTGCAGTACTTGGATCGTCTGGTGAAGCATTATAAGAGCAAGAATCAGAACGAATCGGCCTATGACGTCTCAAAACAGTTCTACCGTCAAACCTTCCAGACTTATGGAATCCACTCGTCCGAGACCATGCAGGCGGCTGAATTCCTGGAGCACCATTTTACAATTACTCTCCCCGATGAACTCGCACTGGAGCTTACTCGTGCTAAATATGAGAACACCGTACGGTCGATGGATGTGACTGACCCGCGTCGCATTGCAGAAGGCCTCCGTCTGGCCCAGATGTATGAAGAGAGCAACCAGGCAGTCAAAGCTGAGGGAGTCTTGACCCGGCTATGGTCGGGGCTCTCAGCTCGTGACATCGATCCAGTAAACTCGTGGGACCAAAGAACCAGAGTCGCGTTTTATTTCTCGCAGTTTCTGCGGCGCCAGAGTCGTCCCGATGAATCAACTGCTATACTGCGTGAACTCTCAGCGGAGTTGGAAGAGGATGGCGGTGTCAAGTCCCCTGAGATGGTTGAGCGCGCAGAGGAGCTCCGGGTGGAAGCGCGAGAGATGGGTCTTGTCGACATGGACCGTGCCCTAGCTTTGCAGGTATGGAAATATTATTATGCGACAGGTCAGCAGTACTCGCCTGAGGCTGTACAACTCGCTGAAGGTCTTGCCAACGACCTCATTCCTACCAAGGCAATGGTCGAGAGCACGGGCATCCTTTCCCCTGAAGAGACCATTCTGCTACCGAGCCTTATTGATTCGATTGCGTCGGCCGGCACCAACCAACGAACGCTACCCCTTCTGGGGTTATGTCATCACCTTGCGACGCAACACATTCGTGCGGAAGAATGGTCGGAGGGCAGCAAGTCTGCTTTGGCGGTCTTGAAGCACGCATGGCCCACTGTTGAAGACCCACAGTCCACGGCCAAGTTCCACTCAAACGAGGCCCCCACGATGGCCAACCTCGCCTTGGATCATGCCTACTGTCTCTTCCGGCGATTGCATGTACAGACTGCCTCTGTGGTTTATGGTAATGCCTTCAAGGCCTCCATCACCGCGGACCAGGTTGCTGTTCCATCGGTAACCACGGTTGTGAAGACTGTGGTGGAATTCTACGAGACGACCTTCCAGTTCGAAAAGGCACTTGTTCTGTTGCACCAAGTCAGTGACTTCTTTGCCTCGCGTCTTGGCCAACATGACAAACACACTATCGACTCCCGCTACTACGAAGGCGATCTGGCCTTACGCTTGGGTCGTCGTAGCGAGGCCGAGGACAGCTATCGCCACATTTATACCGCCTGTATTCGTGACGGTAAGATTAGTTCTTCTGGGGTACGCGCTTCTGTTGCGCTTGTCGCGCTGTATGAGCAGAATCAAAAATGGGACGCGGCTCTCGAAGTCTACCGTCATCTGTGGCCAACGCTGGTGCGATTTGACGAGAGGGATGGCTACGACCGTGCGTTGCTGGAGGGTCTACTCCCGAAAACCTACGCCGGATACATGGCCATCTTGAACCATGCGACTATTCAGGGGACTGTTGCCGAGCGCTACCAGGTCGCTTCACAACACCAACAGCTATGCCGCAAGCTCTATGGTGCTACCAACCCACGGACGCGAGATGCATCTCTCACTTTGGCCGCCCTATGTGCCAACAGCGCACGTCACAATGAGGCCCTTAACCTCTATCAGCAGGTGCTCAACACTAATGATTGGGTCTCTTCGTCTGAGGTCTCTCGCGGGTTGCCCGATATGTCCGAGCCCTTGCCCATCAGCATCAAGCATCAAATGGCCCAGCTCTATATCAAACAAAATAACACATCAAGGGATGCGTACTCCTTGTATAACGAGGAATTGACTCTGGCTAAACAGCAGCAAGGACTATCCGCCCCGAACACGCTCTTGTGGCTGCACGCAATCGCTAACATGCATGCCAAGCAAGGCAGTGTTGAATCCCGTGAACAAGGAGCTGCACTTCTTCGGGAGCACGTTGATGAAGTTGTCCATGTCACTACAAACCATGATACTCTGGTCGAACGCGCCCACCGATTGGCTGAGATTTATCTGGAATGTGGCTATATTGAGGAGGGTAACCAGATAATCAATGACATGCGTCAGCAGGTTGTTCATGAGACTCCAGCTGCTCAACGACAATCCTTGGTTGAGTACCGACCCGCCGTTTTCGTGGCTTCCTTTGAAGAGGTGTTTGGCAAACGTCAGACTTCGCACCAGATCCTTAGTGAATTGTCTCGCGAAGGCCAGGTATACAACGCTTTCCAGCAGAGCCTAGCCAGTCATGATCTAGTGCCCACGTTGGCGGCCGGCGACAAGTTGCATCGCCTGCAGGTCGACCAGAAACGAACAGCCGCAGCTCAGAGCACTCGCGATAAACTCTATGAGTACTTTTGCAACAGTCTGTCCGTCGCCTCGCAGCAACGAAAGAAGGACTCTGTTCACCAGTTCTACAATGTCTGCTGGCGGGAGTCAACACACAGTGACTACAATATTAACATCGTAACATCGACGGCCACTATGGTGCGGGATCTTTGCAACCGTTCGCAGTTTCAAGACGCTGCGTATGTGACGGGCGTCTTTCATTCCTTCGTGCATTTGACGGAGGGACTGCAAACTCCCGAAAGCATTTTTACAGCCATCAAAATTTGTCTCTACCTGAATGGCTATCAGACAAGCAAGTGTTCGGACGATACAATCTCGGCAAACATGGCTCTAGAGTCGCAAATGTTGCTTCAGGAAATAATGTCCAACGCTAAAGAGCAGCCTTTAGAGTTCTCGGAGCTACCGTTCTCGGAATTGAATGACCTCGTTACCGTTCTGGGCGAGCATGAAATGTTTGAGGATCTCGAGGTAGGCCCAGGCTTCATTCCTTTTCCCCTTTACTTTCCCCCTTGTCGTCCGATAACCGCTAACGACCCCTAGACTATTCTCACCGACCTATGGACCTCCCGTGTTGTGCAAAAGACCTGGTCGCTGCCGGTGGTCGTATGGATCGGTCGACGGCTGGTTGAAACCCGATTCTGCCGAGGTCAGGTGGCTTCAGCAACGCAGTTGGGCAAGGATATCTGTTACAATCTGCGCCAGGTGTGGGGCAACTGCGATACGGTCACATTGGAGATGAATAAGTTGTTGTCGGGCCTATACACGGCATCGGGAAATCATCTGGCGGCGGCCGCGCTCCACGAGGCTGCGCTAGCTGAGCTGCTCAACAGCGACGAGACCCATGCCGAGTCCGTGGATGCCGTAACCCAGCACCTTGAACTTCTTCAACATGCACAGGCCCGACTGTCAAAGGACGGTCAAAGCGGCGCAGTTGATGCAACAGCCGCTCAAGAGCGTGTGCAGCAGATTGCGACCAAGTTCGGATTATCCACCTCCCAGCTTGAGGCAGCCGAGGCAGACGAGAGCCTCGGGATGTGGCAGCGACCCCGACGGTTTAGCTTGGACGTGGAGGGGCCGACAACGCACCAGAATCACCTGCGACAGTCCAGCGGATCGGCCTTGCTCAATGGCAACGCGGGCGCTAAGCGCATTTCCATTAGTGCTTTGTGAACAGTGGTTGTTATATGATGTTCTGTGCCTATCGCTTTTTATTTCTCTATTTATTTGTTTGTATTTTTCTATTTGTTGTCTGTCTCAGTATCCCCTGTCTGATGTAACCTCGTAGTATCATACATAATTAATACATGTAACCTTTTTTTACCCTAGGGTGACCCGAGATTAATAGTGCAAGGTCTAACAGGATCGAGGCCCTGCGCGCCCAGGCTACCTGCATCGTAGTGGTCGTCCGTAGAGATAAGGTAAGTATACCCTCGAGCGCCGATTGGTGGTCGAGGATCGCCTCCATAGATGGCGGGCCTCGCCAATAAGAACTTCGATACAAGCTGCATGTCAGAGTCCCATCCGGCACACTACCGTCAAACCGACAGGGGTACAAAGGAACCGGTCATACTTAACAACTCGCGATGCCCCCTAGTTTTGAATCGACGCGATCATCCCATTTCACTTATCAGTCCTATCTATGAAGGCTGTCGTATATCAAGAACCCGGCTCCTTTGCCCTCGAGGACCGGCCCATACCCACGATCCTACAACCCGGCGATGCCATTGTGAAACTCATCTACACCACCATTTGCGGTACCGACCTTCACATCCTCCAAGGCCATGTTCCCTCCTGCAAGCCCGGTCGCATCCTGGGCCACGAAGGTGTAGGAGTCGTTGACAGTGTCGGCCCCGGAGTCAATGGGCCGCGAGTAGGGGACCGGGTGCTGATTTCATGTATCTCGGCCTGCGGAATGTGTACAGCGTGTCGCAAGGGAATGACCTCACATTGCTCAACAGGAGGCTGGATTCTAGGCAATGAAATTGATGGCACACAGGCCGAGTACGTGCGCGTGCCGCACGCCAACTTCTCTCTCCATGTTCTGCCTGCCAGCATTCCTAGCGACATCGCGGTCACCTTCTCCGATATTCTCCCTACGGCCTATGAATGTGGAGTTCTTAATGCTGCTGTGCAGCCCGGAGCGTCGGTTGCTATTGTTGGGCCTGGGCCTATCGGCCTGGCGGCGCTGATGCTGGTCCAGCGACTCTTCGGTCCGTCACAAGTGGTGGTGATCGGCCGAGGAGAGTCGCGTCTGCGCATTGCCAAAAGCCTCGGGGCCACTCACACTTTTAGTTCGCGAGAAGGTCTGGAAAGTGCAGTCCAAATGGCCATCGACACTAATGGCGGTACTGGATACGACGCCGTGATCGAGGCTGTCGGGTCGAAGGAGAGCTTCGAGCTGGCGCAGATGCTAGTCGGGGCCGGGGGTACGATTGCCAGTCTTGGCGTATTTGGCAGTAAATGCGATCTTCACCTCGACCATTTATGGAATCGAAATATCTGTAAGTCGCCTATGGAACTGGACTGTAGAGAAGCATCATGCTAACTGCATTGCAGGTTTGCGTACGCGATTGGTAGATGCTGTCTCAACGCCGAATCTCTTGAAGATGGTAGAGTCGAAAATGATCCATCCGGAGGTTCTGATCTCGCATCGTACGTATCAATCCACCCATTTCATGTTTTGGTCTTCAATCCGTCGGGCTGTGCTAATGGCGAAGATAGGATTCTCGTTCGCGGACATGCTTCAGGCTTATGGCACGTTCCAGGCAGCATCCCAGCAAGATGCGCTGAAGGTCGTGGTCGCTATGGCAGAGGAAGTCACTGGCATGGCGGACGAGAAGGAAAAGGTGTTTGTGGATGAGCCCTGCAGGGAGAAATGAAGGGCGAAAGGGAGGATGGGGGCCGGAGTTAACAGGGGACTAAATCCCGGCGCCCTAAGCCCTAATCGGGGGCTGGGGTCCACCCCCTCTTATCTCCGGGCATCTCCGATGACGTACTCTACTGGCTGCCTTCGCATCGATGTTATATACATATAGGTCTAAATGATCTGGCTCTAGACAACTAGGATTACTGTGTCTCGTTTCCCCTTAGATCAGATCACTTAGACCTTTCCCGCTGAACGTCATGTTTCGCTTCCTCCACAACCAATTGCTTGTTACGCCCTCGCTACCCTCTTCTGCCTCCTTCACTGACCAAGTCGTCATCGTTACCGGTGCCAATGTCGGTTTAGGCCTCGAAGCAGCGCGTCACATCTCCCGTCTGGGAGCTCGCAAGATCATTCTCGCCGTGCGGAATATCGCTGCCGGAGAGACTGCCCGTAAATCAATCGAGGAATCTACAGGCCGAGCCGGAACGTGCGAAGTTTGGCCGCTCAATCTGGCCTCCTATACTTCAGTTATCGAGTTTGCACATCGCGCTCAATCCCTACCACGTCTTGATGCCGTGATTGAGAATGCCGGTGTAGCAACCACCGAATATCAGGCTGCCGAGGGCCACGAACTCAGTATTACCGTTAATGTCATCAGCACTGTTCTCTTAGCTCTTCTACTCCTCCCGAAGCTCCGCGAAACAGCGCGCGAATTCCCCCTTCATAAACCACATTTGACTGCAGTCGTCAGCGAGGCGCATGCCTTCACCTCGTTCCCAGAACGGCAACAGGACCGCGTTTTCGATGCCCTAGACAATGAGCGGGCCATCGACATGAATGAACGGTATCCCACTTCGAAACTACTCGAAATTCTGGCACTGCGAGAATTGATCACCCATTTAAGCGACGACGCGGTGATAGTCAATATGGTTAATCCGGGCCTCTGTCATTCTCAACTCAGTCGCAACGCGGGGATGAGCATGACGATTATGAAGTTTTTCCTGGCCCGGTCTACTGAGGTTGGCAGTCGTACTTTAGTGGCTGGAGTCACAGCTGGTTCAGAGACGCACGGCGAGTATATGTCTAATTCTTTGGCAGCATCACACGAGCTGTCGGATTTCGTGCGCGGCGAGGACGGACACACAGCGCAGAGAAAGATCTGGCAAGAACTGCGCGAAATCCTTGAGGCCATCCGGCCCGGGGTGATGCAGAATTTATAGATAAACACAGCTAAACGAATGGACGTATGTTTGATTTCTGCAATGCAACTAAACTAAACATACAATTTAGTTCCTGGGGGCTTCCCGAAGGGGACCCTTCAATATACAAAAACAAACTATACTGTTATGAAATCAAAGATCAAAGGATTTGCCGGGTGGCAACACTGCACACCCCCTGGCGAGCCGTAGGAGCTCGATTAGATGGCCGTGACATCTACCCAAAAACGTGTATCGTCGGTTGAATAACTCTCCTTGCTTTCAATCTGCTCCTGGATCCATTGAATGGCAGTCTTGTAGGCTACTTAAGTTAGTCGGTGTGTTCAGGTGCTTCGAAGCAAATACTTACTCGCGATATCATCAGTGTTCGGGTCATCCAGCCCACTTTGTCCATTTCTATGGCCAGCAACCCAAACATTGAAACCGTAATGATCCTCGCTTTCATGACGGGCCAGAATATCCTTGTCCAATTCGGTACTACTCACGTCAGTCATCCTCCGGGTCGGAGACCACGGCACAGTCTTACTTGAGGATCGCCCCATTATCCACGTCTGCCACTCCCTGGCCGGTGAACTCAGAAGCAGAGGTGCGTAGCATCATCCAATTCTGCTTGAAAATTCCAAAGTTCGTGGAATCACCGGTTTTGCCATCGCCTGTGTAGCATTAGGTCTCCGCAGATCTTGACAGGAAAATCACAAGTATGTACCGTAAGTGTAATCGGTGGTCATGTTATCGCTATGGTTATTAGCAAATCTCCACTGATTTCCTGCGCAGAGGTCAGACTCACGTCTCCAGCATAGCAATAGCCAGATCCATGGTGTTTCCACCAGCATCCAGGACAGCTTGCTTTCGTGATCCCAGACCAGAGACGGTATAACTACCACGGTCATCCTGGCGAGGATGAATCATGGAACCCAGAGCAAGGGGAAAGGTGAATAGAAAATTCAAAGACCTCATTGTAACTAGTTAAGAACAGTCGGTTGACTCTGATAGTCCTATGAAATGATCACCCATTGCGCGGGCCTTGATGAGCTTTATATAGTTGAAGGGTTGTTATCGGCAGGCCTCGATCGTTACCAAAAGGAAACACAGCATCATCCACACGGTAGGTAGACGGGAAAGGATCTTCGTGTCTCAATGAAGCTATTTGGCATGAATACCTCGTTCACAACTCTATACCAGTGTCGCCGAAGAATCTCCGATCTTCATTTCCCCTTTCGGCACGGCCAGGTCTCCTTGACCTCAACGTGCTCGGTAGCTGCTCCGTTAATCTTACGGTCAGTCATTCGAGTTCTTCGTCTTCCGCATTCCTGACCCGTCGTGTTTCGCATTAAGACTGTCTCATAAGACTTTCAACGGCCAATGTGTCCGATCTACGAACCGGCGGTTTTGCCTCGAATTCGCGCTCCTTTCAGCCGCGGAATATATTCAATTTCAGGAGTGATGCCATAATTTAAGACTCTTCTTTGTCAACAATTATTTATGTTATCTCTGTGAACGATGTGTATGGAGAGAATGTTGACAAGATTTCGGTGAGCCGAAGAAAATGCATGCGGCTTCCGTGATCTGACACCGTCAGGTAAATTGTAGGCCGATGTTCGATTTGGCGCCTATTGGATCACTGCAATCCATAGATAAACCCCAGCTGATCTACTTCGTCACCATCGCGACCATAAAAGCCTACAACCTGCCAGCCCTGGGGTGCCTTAAATTCCTCACAATCCTCCGTCTGAGTGCCAATTTCCAGCTCGTTTCCAGCGCTGGTCGTCATCTGCAGGTAGAATATACGCGTATGGTTATTGTGCTTGCCCTGGCACAGTGTGGTTTCGGTCCAGTATTCGTCTTCGTTCAGATTCAGCTCGACCAAATCACCGCCTGAGCCGCCGTGTGTGCTGTTCTGTCCTGAAGCCAAGGTCAAAGTAACGCCGTCCAGACGGTTAGCACCACGCAGTAAGATGTTAGTAGGTTTGCTGTGGGTATCAGAGGTGGGTAACGAAGACATATCGTTGAACCATGAGCTACCAAAGATTGTTAGTTCTTCAAACTCTCAAGTGAGTTCCACAGGATAACTTTACCCGTGAGGTCCACCAAAGAGATCGCTTTGGCGCAAAGACTCCGAGAGCGTCCACGTGAAGTTGGATGTAATGGGGTTATGGTCGGACAAAATTGTACCGTTGTTGGAAAGGAATTTGGTATCCTCGTAATTCCAAAACGTAGCGTCTAAGCTTAGAGCCCTGCTGCCCCGGTAACTATTTGATTTTGTCAGTCTCTGAGCATCAATATTCCCCGAATAGTCTTACAAGATCTTATCAACCGTCTCGCAGGTGTTGTTCGGAGTAGGATTGTCGCATTTCCAGGGATCGATGCCCTGACTCGGCTCCTCTCCGTTGAGGATCAGTTGTACCCACGGGTTGGTCATATTCTGCTCTTTCTCAAACACCCGAATATTCTCCCCTGATGATGTGTACCGCGCATTTGTATCACCAAAAACTAGCACGGCATTCCCAGCCGAGTTTGTACCTATGTAGTCGGCCAACTGCTGCAAGTTGGCGCTCCGGGCATTTACGTCGGCGGAATTTGATCTGCAAACTTTAGTGAACAAATCACTATGTTATCAATGGATTCTGCACTGCTCACCCGGCATCCGCATGCAGGTTGTAGAAATCCACGTAGACTCCCTCATCCAAGCGCACGCGCATGCTCGTAAATCCCTTTGGCGTCAGACAGTCGGCGCCCGATGCATCGGAGCAAATATCCCATTTGATTCGCTCGAAGTCAATCCAGGGGAAATTCGCCAACGTGTTCAGACCTGATCCAAGCCCAGCGCCTCCCGAGGTTGAGGTGCGGTAGGCATGGTTGTCGGTCTTGTAGACATGGGCATGGAAATTGAAATCCTCCTGCACATGAATAATATCGTAGCCGTACTCCGCGAATTTTGCACCAATGGCTTCGGAATTCGTCGCTTTGTCGCCGGGGACGTCGTTGTTATTGAAGATGGGAGGGAGACCGGCAACGTTGAAGGAGAGGACGTTGAACAACCCTGATGAGGCCGCTAGAGTGCCGGGGATGCCGGCGAGGTAAAAGAGACGCATTGTCTATTGAGTTAAATTCTTCGAGAGGTTGAAGGGGCGAGCAAGCTTTCAAGCAGAAAAGTAAAGATCACAAGCGAGATGATGATAAACTGGAGAGAATCTTCATCGCGGATGGACCCGGTTTTATTTACAGCGATCGGCGCAAAGAAAGGAGAATGTCCGTCGGTCGTCCTGAAGGAGGGGGATGCCCTGGCAGGGGCAGTCGGCAGACACCCATTGCATTTAGCCGTGGGCGGGGTTTCTCATTGCGATTATCGCTGCACTTTGTAAAGACGGCCGGAAATGTGCGAGAATGAATGGCGGACAGATGCTCAAGGGACGGCGAGACGGCGAGACTACACAGTATCTAAGGAGAACGGTTCATTAGTTTCATTAATCTTGATTAGTGGTTCATTTAGTTCGCGGGCTAGTCCTTCGTACCGAGCAATGAACGTGAGATCCCAGGGCCATTCACTCATTTCCGTGGGTGACAGGGTGCAGCCTACAAATAACGACCATACGCCTGAAAGAAATCTAATATATTGGTCAACTTGTCCCACTCGTTGAATGGCAATTGACAACTCTTTCGAGAGAGCAACGAGGATGAAGGAGGATGGGGCAGACCAGGACAGCGACGAGATTCCCCTGCCCATCGCCTGCCACGTGACTGACATGTCATCCCTTAGTCAGGCAGTCAGGCAGTCAGGCATCAAGGCCCCTCGCCGCTTGGAAGGCAAGATGATCCGGGTTCATCGCCGAGAATATCGATCTAGTCATAACCCGGTAGAGCTAGTACTCCGAATAACAGGCTCTAATCTCTCCATGTAGACGGAGCTGCCAAGAAGTCGTCGTTGTGTGTAGTTGCACGGCGGGTTTCCCGGTATAGTAGATGTATATTCTGAACATTCATCGCGAAGTCTCTGCCAAGCTGTGTGATTATTGAGTACTATTTCCTGGTATCTGCCCCTACGACGTAAGCAAAAAGAAAAGCACACGTTTCAGCACAAGTATCGACAAGTTACTACACTGCAACCTCTGCACAGTTTTCAAGCATCCGTGCCAAATGTCTCGGCATCATAGGCTAATGGAGAGTCGGTGTGTGAGGGAATGATAGTCCGAAAGCTGAGGTGGCGATGACGCAAGGGGCCTGCTTCGTATTGTTGCGGGAAAGAAAGAAAGCTCTGCGCGTTCTGCACTTCTCCTCAAGTTCCAAGTTCCGAAATTCCGAGGCCCAATCCCTAAGGTCCTCGAGATTAGGACTAGGCAACACTGTTTTCACTTTTCAAGTTTTCCCAGACTAGTACGGAGTACTAGCTCAGCCCTACGGGGCGGCGGGATCCACCGCGATCCAACTAGCCTCGCCACAACGAGGATTCTCCTCGTCTTATCCGGCATCGACTGTCGGGTTAAGCGATGCAGCGATCGTCTCTTCCCGAGTCCTGTTAACCTCAACGAAAGTGCCACCACCACGTCATCATTCGAATCAAGAAACGCTGCCCCAGGAGGTGGACGAAGGGTAGGGGCAGAGGGCGATGCCAGGCCCATCCTAGCCCCTCACGGATCTGCAAGCCCACCACCTTGCGCCAGTCGATGTGATGGGCGAAATGGAAGGGGAAATGATGTTGACTGACCGCACGCATCGTACACTCGATCTGCGGCTGATCCTGAAGTTCAATTTGCGGCGGGTGGATTCGGGGCTCGGCGCTCTCAAAGTCGATCTCCAGTCGCAACGTTCCTATCCCCGTAAACTGTTTTATTTGTACCGAGAGGTCGTGATGCCGATTATCCTGCCGGTCGTGAATGATGGTCATGTCGATGAGCGGTTCAGCGTGGGATCGCTCTGCGAGATGGTGACGGGGGTCCCAGATCCAAGGAGGCGCCAGGTCCACTCGAAATTGGCACTCGAGGATCAAGTTGGGCGACCCCGGCTTCGAGTGGGTGACAAATTTGGTGAATCGCAGGGGCTGATCCATCGATGCTAGCGATTGAACAGTCACCTTCTGGGCTGGGGCCTCGCTGCCCGGTCGAGCGAGGCCAGCGTTGACATATCGTACGATTTGATCACAGATGCGACGCTCGTAGAGATGCCATACGCGTCCGAGGATCACGTTGATCCATTCGACACTTTCTCCCTGCTGGAGCCTTTTACTCCCATGGTACCGACGAAGTTCGTCCCTAATGGTGCGCTCGACTCGCCGGATGGAGACCTGGTACTGGGTACGACAGATAGCCAGCAGTAGAACCAACCACACGAAGCCAAAGTTGAGGCGACAGAGGCCCCAAGAGACGAGACAACCCACCACGATGACCTTGGATTCTTTGTAGGTTTGTTCGAGGGTATCAAGAGTATCGGTGAGGGAGAGGCCGAGGCTTAAGTCATCTGGGGTACGTTTACCCATGATTGCGGGGAGATGACAGTAAAAATGCGTTAGGAGTGAAGTACGAGTCCAGTTAAAGTTTGAGGGAAGGAGATGAGGTTGATAATCCGCAAAGTACAAATGATAGGGCCATTATGCAGGATGACTGCAGTAGAGAAGAAGATGGAAAGGGGGGTGGGGGAGAGAAAAAGAGGAGAGAGATAGGAGAGAGAGAGGAGAGAGAAGGGGAAGGGAAAGGGGACACAGAAGGTGCATGAACGTGCATGGTTTAGGCAATCACAAAAGGATAACTATGTAATATGTATGTATATCTGTTTTAGTGCTCAACCGCCCCAACTAAAATGCACCACGCTAGAGCTGCACTAGTGCCTAATCCTCTCTAGCTTGGCCCGCTTACCTCGAACGGGGAACCACGGCATTTCTTTTACTCGGTCCGTGAATCTCATACTCCTCCGTTTGCCCTTCAGCAACGGAGCTTCCCCGACGGAATGAAATTCCCTAGTCAGCCACCATGTCTTGAAGTTCTACCACGTTGGCAAATGATTGGGCCGTCTGAACATGATTGAGCAAGTTGAAACTTCCCTCTTTATACTTAAGAGAGGTGTCTGGTAACTCCTACTAATCAGCAATGAATAGAGACAACAGACGGAAGAGTAAGACTAGCAGAGTTGCAATTAGCTATATCTCGACATCTATGTTACAATATTATCCCAGACATATTGACCACCATACCGTACACACTGTACAAACATGCGGGCATACACTCTCAGCAACCCTTTTATGGCACGGTTAAAACGACGATATGAAGGCCTGGACATACCTACCGCCCCTCCGTCTAGGGGCCAGGATACTCTCCTACTTGTACTCGCCCTCCACCCTTCGCTAGGCCATCACGCCCATTTGCCAATAAATGCCATGATGGCCGCACCTAGGAGGGTGTAACCCACCATCATCACCAGATGCGATCGTCTCTTGGGACGATCGGGGTCGAAGAGGAAATCTCGCGCCAGTAGTTCCACCAGGCTGCTATAAATCAAAATTCCAGCCGAGATCGCATTCAACACTCCCTGCACGATCAAAGCAGTCTTCGATCCCGGATTATACGAGGTACGTACCCCCAGCCCGATTGCGATGGATACCGGGGTCGTGAGTCCGTAGGCCAGGCAGAGTGCCCACGGCAACCACCGCCGCGCCCCAAAGTGCAGGGCAGACATGCGTGCCCCAATGCCCAGTCCCTCAAACGCTTGATGAAAAACGAGCACTGGGTAGAGTGTCGCAAACTCGTCGCCGGTGACTCCCAAGTTCAATCCAATGATGACCGAGTGGAAAATGATGCCGAACTCGAGGATCAGAAAAGCTGCGAACTGCTGATGGAAAGATCGTTCGGATGCCACCGAAATCGCTTCGTCATGGACTTCTTCGGGCCTGGGATTCCCCTTCTCGGCGTCGGAGCGGTGGGTTGTCGTTAAGTAGGAGTTGGTCGCGTCATCTTCGCGTTGCACGCCATATTTGCGTTCCACATACACCTCAGCGGCCAGGTCCAGTAGGAATATAATCACCACGGATGCCAACACTATGGCAGCACACCAAGAATAGTCATCCCAATGTCCTGAAACACCTACGCAGGTTTTAGGACCAATGCGCTTGTAGGCCGGATCGAGAAGATGAATAAACGCGGTCGCTAAAATAACACCAGTACCGAAATATCGTGCGAAAAGATAGACATGGTAGGGGATCTTCCAACGGGGAACTCGCTTGGCGACCACGGGGAAGAGTGTTAAAGCCGTCGAGGTCACAAAAATGACAAATATAGAGGAGATGCGAGCGCCCAGGTGACCATTATACTCATTCTTGGACAGCGCGAGGTAACAGAGCACATCTTCCTTACTCGCCGTGTTCAGGTCAACGTGAGAGGCATCGAAGGATGACATGATGCCGGATTGAGAAGAGAGACAAGAAGATTGTTTAGATAGGCGAAGGGTACTTGACTTGCACTCGTGATTTTATATCGAAAGAACGAGGACCTTGAGAGGGTGGAAAAGATCAAATCTACTTCTGTAGAGCATTCATTTCAATACCGGGGAACTACGGAGCATGCATGGGCACCTGCCAAGCGCAGGAAGGATTCTTTCGTCTCGCCTAGCTACCAAGTATCCTCAATTTCTCCACTCTCTCAATCTGCTATAGGCAAGTTTGATTTGAAATGGCTTTCACTGGAAGCCGAGACGCATGAAAACGTGACGTGACAAACAGCATGCCTCCACATGGCTTGACAAGCTTCGCATAAGCTTCCGGGTCAATACCGTCGTTCATTTCTTTTTTGTCGTGGGCCTCAATCGTAGGGCTGACTTTTGGGGACCTTGACGGCGCTCGGTTCCCCATTTTCCCTGGATCCAGCAGTCAATTGGTTCCTCATGATTTCTGTTGCCTGCTACCACCCAGTCTGGTATCGGAGTGGGGCCTTGACCCATTCTTTCTATCTTCTCTTCGGTTCTCTCTTCTTTTTGAACGGACCGAGGGGGTTGGAGACCATCTCCCTGTTCTTCAGAAATTCCGAGTCTTCCATTTCGATGTCGGTTAATTGTTGTCAAAGGCACGATCGATCTTGTGCTGGCCCTCGTCCTACCGAAAAAAGAAAAGAAGAAAAAAGAAACAGAAGAAAGCTAAAGATATATCGAGAAAACCGGCACAAAGGTTCTGTTAGCGTTAAACCACAAAGGCCTTGAGAGGAGCGCATATGACACACTTGCTACTCACTGAGTGAGATGATCTGACCATTGTTAGTTCGTTCAGCCGCCAGGTTTTGGCGTCTATAAATTTGAACACTAGGCGTGTTGGAATAAACGACACTCTCAACGCACCTGAATCCCGATCAACCGGCTTCCAGAACTGACATATTGCTCCAGATCTATAGGCCAACCTTCATCGGTAGCCTTGTAGTCATACTGGACGAGTCTTCGGGCTGACCGAAGTTCCTAGTGAGTTGAGTCTAGTGAAATCTGCTGGAGAAATGTGCATTCACAACCGCCAAATGCAATCTCAAGAAATGAGATCTGGTAAGGGAAAAAGCGCCCGAATATCAACGTAGGGGAGGTCGTGAACTCACATGGAAAGCACAATGACAGAATTAGATATTAACCAGACCAATTCGCGGAGACGTCAGGTCTTGCCGGAGAAAAAAAAAAGAAGATTGGTATCGCCATCTCAGCAATTTTTCTTGCAAGGGATTAGGACAAGGTTTCCAACTTGTTGAGCCTGGGATCGCCGGATCGTATGTCGTCTTCCCCTTGTCATCTTCTTTGACTGCCACGGGGATGTTATGCCGATAGACAGGCATTCATCTCTTGGATACCTCGATGTTACAACTAAATTATGCAATGTTGATCTTCACGGTGAGAGGCGCGGAAAGTTTTCATTATTGCCAGGTCGATGGTCTGATGAGGAGGATGATATATTCCGTAAAGGAACCCTCGACCATGAGGCCCAACGTTTGCTGGACTGCCATGTCGATCGCTGACGTTTCAATGGACACAAAATCATGGAGCCTTCTCGAAAACGGGAGCGGTCTACAAAGTGAAATTAAAACGCGTCCGACAATTATGCGGTTTAATATAGCGACCCGTGTCCAGTGGTCCCGGCACGGTGATGGATTGATTGCCCCGACAGTCAACCGGTATGTGGCAATCATTTTCCCTAGCTGCTGGTGTCTGCTTTCACTTTGTGATATGGTATGCGGAGATTTGCATGAATCAAATCAGACTTGACCGTGCAAGGTTCACGGACGGCATCAGTCTTGGGAAAGAGATTAATGTCTGGTGGTGGATCGGGCGTGGATCCCACGGGTCACCGCACCCTGACGATCACTGCGTTTTCTCCGTCAACAACGTCCCAACCCGGTCCAGTTGTCTCATCCTGCCACCCTTCGACCACGGGCCAGCCTGGTTTTGTGAGCCGCCAGGGAAAGGGCTTTCGAACAATTGATCGACACGGAAGAACTGCGCTTCGTAGAAGACGTCCGAATCGAGTCTGCCAAGCATCCACCCCTTCGTTTCACCATGCGAGATGGTTATCAATCTCTGACATTGCTCCGCGCGGGAGAGCTTGATGACGCGGTGCTTAACTACGGAGTAAAGGATTTGATATTGTTCCCTGGAGCCACGGAGTACGGGGTACTCACTGCACGATCATATCATATATAAGTGGCCTGGTGGCCAGGAACGACTACACTGCTCGCAATCGCCATTCTCATCATTCTCTCACCCACTTTCCTTCGTTTTTGTCTGTGCTCTCACGTTCCTTTCGTTGACTGCTGGTTCAGTTGATCTTACCTGTTCACATTCCTTCGTTTTGTCACTTTCACTCCTTCGAACATACTAGGAAGGCTTTCCAGAATGGCCCTTCTTCGTTCCTTGTTGGCAGCAACTGCCTTGCTGGGTGTTTCTGCCCAGGCCAAGGGAGTTGTCGGAACCCCCTTCGGTTTTGCCAGTGGTACCACCGGTGGTGGTAACGCTGCCGCCGCCGCCCCCAGCGATTTGGCTGAACTGAAGTCCTGGCTCTCCGATGACACCCCTCGGGTGATTCTGATCGACAAAGAATTCAACTTCATTGGCAGCGAAGATACCTGCACCGACTGCCAGTGCTGCATCCCCGACTCCAACAGCTGCGGCAGCTCCGGCCAGAACGCCATCAAGACTGACGGGTCCGACTGGTGTGGTGACTACCCTACCACCAAGTGCACCTACGACAACGCCGGCCTGGAGGGTCTGGAGGTCGCCTCCCACAAGTCCATCGTCGGTGTCGGTAGCGCGGGTGTGCTCCGTGGCAAGGGATTGCGTCTCACTAGCGGCGTAAACAACGTCATCATCCAAAACCTCCATATCACCGAGCTCAACCCTCAGTACATCTGGGGCGGCGATGCTATTACTCTGGATGGCACCAACAACATCTGGATTGACCATGTCAAGGTCAACCTAGTTGGTCGCCAGATGTTTGTGTCTGGATACAAGTCGAGTTAGTAACTTTCACTCCTGATCCATTTAGGTCGGCGTCTCTTCGACGAAAGATATTGACCATTTCGATAGGCGGTAGCGTGACCATCTCTAACAGCGAATTTGACGGACGCACTAGCTGGTCTGCCTCTTGCGATGGCCACCATTACTGGAGCGTGTATGTATATAGCCTACAACTCCCTGCGTTTCAGCAAGATGTCCCCTCCGGTTAACAACTTCCATCAGGCTCGGATACGGCAAGGGCGACCAGATCACCTTCGCCAACAACTACATCCACCATACTTCTGGCCGTTCTCCCAAGCTCGAGTTTAACAGCCACTGGCACGCCTACAACAACTACTGGTCCAAGAACTCCGGCCATGCCTTCGACGTCGGCGAGAACACTAACGCTCTGATCGAGGGTAATGTCTTCGAAAGCGTCAAAACCCCCATGGAAGACGACAGCAACCCGGGCTCCACGTTCGCTGCCAGCTCGAGCGACGCCTCCACCTGCACTTCTAAACTTGGCCGTGCCTGCGTCCCCAACGTCCTGACCGACTCAGGCAAGCTCTCCGCC
Organism: Aspergillus affinis; assembly: GCF_023601865.1. Classification (NCBI taxonomy): domain Eukaryota; kingdom Fungi; phylum Ascomycota; class Eurotiomycetes; order Eurotiales; family Aspergillaceae; genus Aspergillus; species Aspergillus affinis. Next base: position 163,340 of record NW_026515845.1, read on the forward strand.
AGTGACGAATCCGTCCTCTCCGGCTGGCCCAGCAACGAGGGCAATGTTACCGTTAAGCCCGCCAGCAAGGTTTCCTCGTATGTTCTGGCACATGCGGGTATCGGCAAGCTGGGCAGCTCCGCCAGTGCGACGGCCACTGTCGGTGGCTCTGCCGCTGCCACATCTGGTGCTGTCCCGTCCAGCTCTGCTGCTCCCTCCTCTTCGTCCATCGCCAAGCGCTTCGCTCCCGCCGGTCCCTGGGGTACCCCGTTCCCTACCCCTAGCAACGTTTCCTGGGGCTGGAAGACCATCACCGTGCCAGTTCCGATCCCCACGGGCACCCCTTCTGGCTTCCCAGCTGGCCAGCCCTCGGCTTCTCCCTCTGGCGAGCCTCAGCCCAAGGGCAAGTTCCCCTTCTTTGGTGCCTTTGGTTTCTAAGGTTGGAGACCTGATTCCTCTCGCTCCAGTCACTGGTCTTGAACCCGATTACAGGATGCGCTCTTCTATGTACTCTATTGTCTGGCCTACGCCAGTGCCTACAATTATATAAACCAATGCATTGTCGTTCGCGCGACATGTTCCTGCTAGAACCCACACAGTCTCATAGTCTTACACCAACTACGTATACAACCAGAAATATCGTCCGGTTACAATGTAGCGCTAGCAATCAAATATGTTTTCCCAGTGAATTCCACATCTCCAACATGGCCTGCATGCGATAGTTGAGAATTTTGGAGAGCCAGCCATAACTAATGCTGTTAGATTTGGCATGAGACTCTCTATGAGAACGAAGGAAAGAACACTCCTGGCATTGCTTGGCGCCTTACATTCCACGGAATTCGTTTTCCCAGTCGCGGAGTAGATATCCAAGAAACTCCAGCGCAAGGACCGGCAGCCGACCAGGTGACCTGCCCGTGACTTGCCGGACGACGTCCGCCTCCTTCCCCTCGCGGAACCTGAATCAATTCCAATCCGAATTTTGATATCTTATATGGTACGTACTGTTCCCCTCAATGAAAGTCTGGGCTCATTCTTTGTTCCGTCTCTCGCCCAATTTGGTAGTCCATGGATGTTGGCGAACCCCCATCTGTCAGCAGCGCGCACTGCTATTGTGGCACCTATCTACCTAGACGACAGCTGCATTGGATCCAAGGGAGGCTCCTCTTCCTGTCCCGATGTCGCACATGCAAGGAGGGTGGTTTTCTGGCTCAATTAGGACTCATACAGCAGAGGGAGGCATGGACAGCATAGGACAGTCTGCATCGTCACACATTCCACTTAGTGCGTTCACCTTCTATGGAATTAATGAAGAGCCATATCGTACCTTTGTACAGGTGGATTCAAAGGAAGGTATGGAGTTCCCAAGCGCTTTCCACATTCAGCACTGCCACGACGATCTCGAGATGATGCGGGAAACTAACTCGCCGATCACTGCAGGCTCCTCAGATGTTTCAGTTACAGCGCCTTTCTCCGTTTTTCCACCCCCTGGAGATGGTTTGGAAAGAAATAGGTTGCACAAATTGGGAGCTAGATTTCATCTCGACATGAACTTCAGCAGAACTCCGGCACCCAGGGGCATATGCCATTCATTCGAAGGCAGATTATATCGCTAACTAGTTACAGAACGCAAAGAGAATGGGCAGTGGGAGGAGGAACGGACAACCCCTGGCGCAATTGGACTAAGTGTGCGGAGACGAATCCATCAATATTTATGACATGTCACCAGCCTCAAGTGTCGCCGGTGGTGCGGCGACATCGATCGGTCCCCCATCCCCTTCCCTGCAAAGAGGATGTGCATTGTGCAGTACCACGGCAGGCTCGGGTCTCTGAAAGACACGGTCAGCAACATAACTTGCATAGGGTTCAGATGAACCGTGGGATCGGATCACGTCGAGGGAAGCGTTCAAGCAACGGGTAGGATCGAGTCGTCATTGTTCTCATGGGTTCTCCAATAATCAGCCTGGACGTCCCCCACTAACCGTGCATAAATGGCCCCTACTGTGCCTAGTGTGTGACCGAAACCCCAATCCGGTGCACTCCAATTTCTTTAGTGACCAACTGGCCGTCCATAGTCCATACTGCGCAGGTTCACAATAGACTTTGTTGCTCATCTTTTTCCCCTCCCCAAAGCTCCCGTCTGTCATTATTGACTATCGGTCTTTCGATACCACGAGCTCCGTCTCTCCCCCCTCCCCTTTCTCTTGTTCCACCTCGGCATTGTTGCAGCCATGGGCAATTATCACGGGGATGGCCGACCGCAAAACGACTCCTCGAACTTCACGGTCGCAGCCAAGTCCGGGGCGCGAAAGAAGATCCGACCCACATATTCGTGCTTGAATTGTCATAAACGCAAAGTCAAGGTTCGTCAATCTGCCCGCCCGCCTGAGCCCATAAGCAGCATATTGGGCGAGAATGAGAGTTTCGTTGCATCCTTTTCCTCCTGCGATGGCGTCGCCCTTACGCCCAACCGCATTTTGCCTGTGACTAATCCATCTCACCCCACCACAGTGCGACAGAGTAAAGCCATGCGGGGCATGCTGTCTTCGAGGCACTCCGTCGGAATGCGAATATGGCACTAGCAAGAAAGACCGACATTACATTCAACAATCCACACTCATCGAAAACCTCACGCGAACCTGTGACAGCCTTCGGCGCCAGCTGGATGAAGCCCGCCGCCTTGCGAATCTACCCCCAATAAAGCACGAAGAGAGTAGCAGCAGCATACATAGTATCCGATCCGACGGGGATGACGAGGAATTCGAGGACGCGGATGCGCCGGACCTGGCGGAAAGTCCCCCAGATCACTGTTCGGAGACTCAAGTCTTAGACAAAGATGGTGATTCTGGGTCGCAATCAGCCTGTACGCGAACATCCTTTCGCTCTTTGTCTTCCCGGCCCATTCCACAGCTCCATATGCCGTCGCTGTGAACAAAGTTGGAGTTTCAGTTCTACGATTGTTGACCACACTCTAGCATCTGCTACGGCCTCGTCTTTAACGCACCCCAAGCACCTTCTGACAGATCCAGCTCTAGCCAACGCGGTGATGGAGCTCTTCGTCGAACGCTTGATCAGTAATTTTAGCCCCAAGGATCACACGAAGTATGGTGGGACTATTGCGTTGCGAGAGGCCTCGGAAACGCGAATGTTATCGCCCATTATATGCAACGCGTTTGAAGCGGCGTCGCTCACCTTTGCCGGGCGCACGGATCGAAATCTATCAGTCGAGGTTGCCGGGCACTCGCGGTATGTTCGGGTACTGCGCCAGTTGCAGAATGCCTTATATGATCCAAAACAGAGCATCTCTACCGAAGTATTGGTGGCTATCCTGCTCGCTACCATCGTTGAGGTCTGTTGACCGGCAGTCTTTGACAGTGATCATGCTCATCATTAGCTAGGCTTTTAAACAAAGCTCCAGTGATTCAATATTCAGACACCAGCTTGGAGGCCTCGAGCTTCTCCGCACGCGAACTCCCTATCGGCACCGCTATGGAATCGAACGGTCACTCTTCGTCGATCTGCGACTCTACTGGGTAGGTGGATATTTCGGGCGATGTTGATAACCAGGACAGTTGCTCATGCTATTAGGTTACTGCCGCCCTGGTGCATCGAAAGCCAACTTTCATGGCATCCAAAGAATGGCTGAGCGTCCCCTGGCCGGGTGATGCCGCGCCAAAGGATATCCTACATCAGCTCTTAGATATAGCTGTCGATATCCCGGGATATCTCCATCGAATTGACGAGTTCATGGCCCTGTTACAAGAAGGAACAACGGCCCCGAGTCAGCTGGTGGCGATGCAGTCTTCCATATGGGAACAGGCTGGCGAGCTCCAGACTCGTTTAAATACGTGGAAGACGATGTGTGCGGACACATATCCACTTGGACCACCTAGCGAGGAACTAGATAATGAGACTGCGGACGGTTTCCCAGTATTTAGGTGCCGCAACCCCAGCACGATGCATACCACGACGGCCAAAATCCTACAATACCCCGATATATTACTTGCTACTTCCATGTGCTTCTACTGGGCGTTTTGCTTGATCATCTCTGCCACAGACAGCGGTCTAGTCAGCGTGATGGGGCTACAGGAACGATACCAATTTGCCTGCAATATCTGTCGCAGCATGAAGTTTTACATCCAGAATATCCCGGGCTGTCTTGTGTCGCGTATCATGTTTGTGTTACGGACGGCACTGGATGCGTTTGCAGATGGCATGGTCGAGAAGGAATTTCTAGTCGAGGTCTTCCAATTCATCGGCAAGAAGCTGGAATTCCCAGTATTCTCGAACCAGTGCACCTCTTCTGCCGTCAAGCCCGAGCACAAATGATGGCGTGCTCCTGACTTTGGTCTGACCTCTATTACCTTTTTCCCCCCTTGTTATAATTCCACGTTATCATTTTTTGGGCTTTGTGTCTTTTATATCTAGCGATCTTGGTATTGGTGTTGGATTTGGGCGTGATAAATCGGATGCAGGCGTCTTTCGCATACAGGACTTTTGGATACTTTGGGATGGTGAACAGGACGAGCCCCTTCATTATGTATTGCTTTTATATTTTGGAAAAGATCCAGACACTCATGAATAGTCCAGTGAAATCTCTTAGATGATCACAGGATTGGCAATCTTGCACTATATACGGACTGAAGAAATGATCAGACTCGCTGCTTACGGAGTACGGACGGTCCGCCTGCTCAGCAGCGCTAATCTTCCCTTGGCGCGGTCGTATGTGTCAAATCGACCATTATCGCAGTTGCGCCCCGATGAGGCGTGGGTTCGATATCATTTAGTAAGGTCGGTTATATCGTCGACACAGACCAACGTCATGCCGTCACCAACGGTTCCTTAACTAAGGTGAAGGGGTGTGTCAGTGACCAGTCTCGCAGTCTTGGGTGGCGAATGCCGCCGAGCAAAGCCTATGGACGGCCCCTTTTGTGTTGAGTTTGAATTGCTGAGTCGCAGTGATGGCACGATCACACGCCAGCATCGGTAGTGATGAAGGCCTCCTTGCGGTAGTTCATGAACTCGAGGTCGAAGAGATTGCCCGCACTGGCGGCCGAACGAGGCTTTTCGGGCGAGCCGATGGTGAATCCACCTTGCGGATCCACCGGCAGCCAATTAGCCGTAAAGCGTGTGCTGCCGTCGGGCATTTCCAGCGGAGTCAGGCCTTCGTCCTCGTCACTTGCGCCGGCTGGCACAAATACTTCGGGGAGGTCCATCATCTGTGCATGACATTCCCAACCATCGTCGCTTGCACTATACGATCCATGACTAGTGTCGGGCGAAGCGCCGGAATCCAAGAGAGACGAAGGCGAAACGGGCATGGGATGCTGCGGTAGCGTTGCGTTGTTCATGTAGAGGGCTCGTTCGGTGGCCACCTGCGAGGTGGATCGCAACAAGTCATCGAGCGAGAGGGGATCCTTGGACAAGTGGTAAAACTGCGGGAATCTAAAATGCCTTGGTCAGTTCAGTCCGTTGTGCCACATGAATGATGAGTACCAACTAAGACGTACATAGGAAATTTATCCGCGTCCGTCGGCGCGTAGTTGGTCAGCGGGTCGTAGAAATTGTCCGTCTTTGCCGACATCTGCTGCTCCACTTTTGCTGGCCCCGGGCCATTGCCCAAGAAGTGCTGCGCCGCTATTTCGTCGTATCCAGGCATGGAAAGTTGATATCGCTGCAGCTCGTCCTCGTTCATGAAGCCAGTCTCCAGGCTGAGGGCGTGCGGAGCGTCCAGCGCATCCAACGACCACGTAGGGAAATCAAATGGAAGAGTGCTATCGGCCATGTTGGAGCAGATGAACCTTCAGTTGGCACAGCAATGCGATTTCAACGAACAGAGAGCTGGGAATCACCAGACAGCGGTCATGACACTTCGGGATGATAGTACTCGGCTCGGATCCCGGACGGAAATGCAGTCAAGGCGACCTCAATTATCAATAGAAGGTCTTGGGGCGGAGTACTTGTTCTCAAAGATATGGCGACTCACTCCTGTCTCACCGTCGAGAATCGAAGAATCACAGCGATACAGATCTGAGGATAGGGATCAAGCAACCATGGGGCAAAAAAAGTCCGGGGAATCGAACACATTTATCTCTTTTCGATTCTCCGCCGAATCCTGAAACAGGCAAGTGACTTGCTTCGCACATGTACTCAACGCATGGCAGGAGGCAAAAGAACCGACATCGTCGCGACGCCTGGACCCATCGGCAAAATGGAAGCCATGCACTTTCTGGACAGAAATCTCTCAATAGCTGACCGTATGATAGGCATGTGGAGAGGAGGAGCTGCAGCGATTTAACCGAGCGTGCCTCGTTTCCCCAGATTCCCCTGAAAATCTCCGCTCGGTTGGTCAAATTAACCGACTCGTCAACCGGTCTCGGCCCGGCCGTGTCGACGGTCTGGGGTAATTCACCGTCTTCCTGCCGATTGACGAACCGTTTGACTACCCCGGTTGAATCAATTTATCTGGGGAAGATTGCTATACCGTCCTTGGTTTGCCACTCCGCTCTGATTCCATGCAGGCTGGGGTTGGTCACACACTTCTGGTCGGGCCCGCTGGCTTCTTCGGGCCAGTAATTGACAATATATTCCCATTGCCGGGTGGAATTGCACGGTATCGAGAAGAGATCCCACCGATCGGTTCTGAGTTCAAGACAGTCTCAGAAAGAGATGGGATGGGTTCACCGTCGCCGATCTCACCAACGGGCACCTCTCGACTCCGTACAACAGTGGTCGGTCGAAAGAGCAGCACGGAGCAAGAGCTGACCAAGCTAGCACCTCATCAGTGCGTGAGGTGGAGCCAAACTTTATCACGAGGTAGACTGACCTTTTGCCTTTTAGCTGCTATTACTAGCTAGAGATCTAAATATCCGAAGTATACGGGGGCAAACCGGCACTAATGAGCAGTTTTCCCCGACAGACGATCCCTTCTTTGTACATACGTATGCAGCTTTCCCATGTGTCTACAACAATTCCCCTGAAGGTAACGACTAGCCCCAGCCGAATCGGTGCATGATTTGCCGCCGAGGGGAAAGCATGTGTGCTTACTGGGGTTAGTCCCTGCGTTGGAAACTGCAGACGGTAGCGATCCCTGGAGAATGCGCAGACTAAACAAGCCAATGAGCTAATAACAAGATCCAAATCAGGGGCCATGGTGTGAAGTCCAAGTCTAACCACACACAGTCACATTGTACAGATAATTATATACATATCATCCATTTCGTAGCCCACCGTGGGCACATCAAATATTTACCAGGTCAGCAGCCAAAGAGCACTTCGGCAGTCCCTGTAGTATGTCCGTAGAAGTAAAGTAGTGATTCCGAGAAACAGAGGGTAGAGAGTGAAAGCACAGCGAAGCAAGAGGAGATGTTATGTTCGCCGGTCAAAAGAGGAATGGACACTCTTATAATGCCAGCCCGGTGCCTTTGCGTGTCCATCGATAGAGAGCCAAGACGGCTTTACGTCGGTGGCGAATCTCACTATGATTCACAGGACGCCCCCGCGCCTGGGCGACGGCACTCCGCATGACCTGACGAAAGTTGCGCTGGTATTCGGTATTAAGGGTAACAACGCAAGATTCGGTGGCACGAATCATTACCTCGCACGCGTTGAGTATGCCTTCGCCGGCTTCTTTCTGTAGCCGTTCGACGATCAGCAGAAGAAGGAAGCTTCCCTGCAGTAGCTGAATGCCGAAAAAGTACGGCATAAAACTGATGTCCGGATCGAAACGGAGGATCTGATCAACGGAGTCCGCCGCATCGAGGGCGTGGGAGATGGTAGAGGCAAAAGCCGGGGAGGATGTCCAGAAGTCTTTATCTTCAATGAGGGAGACCGGGTCCCATTTGCCCACCAGGAGAATATGGAGGACGTGTACTAGATAAGATGCATAGGAGACGACTGTCTGCGTGTGCCAGGAGTACGCCTGAGAAAGGCTGGGTTCGGTGGCAGGCGGTGGATCAGGTTTAGATGGAGGAAAGGTCGAGGATAGCGACGCCTCGGGCTCCGAGGTGGTGGTGGCCGCGAAGGTCGTGAGGCTGGCCTTGTAGATTTCCAGTTGACGCAGGACCTCGCTTACCTGCACCTCCCAAACATCCTTCCCCAGAAGGCGCACGCCGAGCATGGGGTGATTGCGCGTCTGATTCAAGTCAATCAATTCGCCCGTGATCGTCATCAGGGGTAAGAAAAAGCCAAAGATCGAGTGGTCATGGCAAATGAAGTTGGGGAACACTCGTCGTTTGTTCTTATCCCCGGAGAGCAGACACTGAGGCCCGTCAGGCTTAGGACTGTTACTGTGTAGGTTTCCGGCTTGCCACGAGCTTTCATCTAGCGGTAGTAGGAGATCCTCGCTTTCGGCATCCAACAGGGCCAGGGGCCGGTTGTAGCACAGGGCAAGATGCCGGTCCATAATGTACAGCAGCCACCACGTCCTCCGCCGTTCTTCACGATGTTCCTCGGTGATTGTGCCTTGCGCATCATGACCACGGTCGCAAACGCAATTAAGACTCGGTCGGGCTGGGTTAGAGTAATCGAACAAGGGGCCCGTGTCCACGCCGTTCCATCCGGGTAACGAGTAATCAAACGATGGGCTGGAACCATCTGTCTGGCCATCGACGTGCGGCATCACTTCGATCTCCTGGTTCAATTTCAGCTCTCTTGCCAGAGTAAATGCCGCATGCCACCTGTGTAAGCTGGTCAGCGATGTACCTGGAAATTGATGGGATAGTCCAAACCAACCATCGCATACTGGCCGCCTTTTGTTCGCTAGACGAGATTATCGATGCCACATGAATGTAAGTGATCACATCGTCTAGAGAGCCCGCAGGTCCGACTAAGCCTCGATCGTCCCCTCCTCCTTCGAAGGGATGATGGACAGTGGTAGGAGGGCATTCCTGACCCACCGGAGCATACGTGGGATCATTGGCCGGAGAGCCTCCCTGCTCCTTGAATGATACATGTATCAACGGTCGCAGCAACCGAATGGTAAGGGCGCAAAGGAATTGGCAGATCTTCTTTCGCTGGGGCGGGGAGATGGGCAGTGCAAAGGCCCGGTCGTCCAACGCAGCGACCCATAGCATGCTCGCCAACAGAGCGGGGCTGCTGGGACGGGGATAATCTCGACACAGAAAGGATGCTTTGCGCAGGACGTAGCAATGAATGTGGTGGCATACAGGATGCATGTGGGTGGAAAAAGCGCTGGTGAAATACAACTCCAACAAATCAAACACTAGCCGCCGGGGCAGGTTCGCATCGAGGAAAGGCATTAGGGGTTCCAATGCGGGATACTTCAGTGCGGTTGACGACACGCCTGGAGTTGGAGGCAGGCCCGTGGCTTTCCCACCTTGAGGAGTATTTCCGTTGTGATCCGTCAGGTCGACGCCATTCCATAAATCGAACATGCGCGGGAATGGGCCCTCGTGCACCCCAGCGCCTCCCAGGATGTCATATGAGCTAGGCGATACATGTGCGGCGGACAGCCACTCCTCCGTTGCGTTGGCTCCAAGACTAGGCCCGGACCGCCGGGGTGGCACAGAAGTATCGGCTTGTGATCGGCGTTCATCGACACTGGCGGCGGAAGCGGTGAGGTCATTGGTTACCGGCGATCGATGTTGAAGACTGGAGGGTGGGGAAGCGTTGGGCAGGGGCGTCGTAGCAGCAAGTTCGGGGGCTCCTTCGGGACGGGTTGGAGGCTTAGCGGAGGGCTTGTCAATGGCATCGGCAGGATCAGTTTGACGTGCGCGAGCGATGCGGCCTCGCTTGCGACGTTCCCGGGTAAACTCGCAGTGAATCTCACTCCGCAGGCAGCGGGAACAGGGGAAAGCGCGGTCGCATCGCACGCGACGGGCATGGCAAGAGTCACAGGCAATGCGGTTGCGCCTCCACCGACGTTTGGCAGGCCCGTTGGGCGGGTCGTCGGAGGTCCCCGGGGCACTGCCTGACGGTACCTCCGCCGACTGGGCTGAATCCATTTCACGTCAACATTGGTGGTTTCAGCAAAGGTATGAAGGTGTGTATGACGAAGGGGGAAGGGCTTGCAGAGTATCGAGAAAGGTAGTTGACTAGGACGGATCACGGAAGTCAGTCAGCACTAGCATTGCCGAGGGGGCAGAAGTATGGTAGAAAAATGAAGGGCCTACCGAGAAGCGCCGCGTGGGATCAACGAATGAAGCTGACGAGATGGATGAAGAAGGGCGAAATGTGCGAGAGATCGAGGGCGCGCGAGAGAGAAATGAAGGAAGGAGAGCAGAGAAAGAAGGGAAGGAAGGAATCGCGGGGAAAAGCCGCCAAACTTTCTCCGCACGCTAAAATTAGTCATGCGATTGCGAGGCAAAGAACTGTACGGTGGACACCCATGGTACACCCATTCAACGACTTGAACAGACTCGATTATCCCTGGAGAATGGCACCGGGAGCATCTTCATCGGAATGATGCTGCAACGGCCTACGGTCCCCTCCCCAAAGTAGCATCCTGGTCGATCATGCAGGCACGGAGTTCGATCGCCACTAGTTACGGACTAGAGGATGACGATGTGCCACGGTACTTTTTCTTTACTGCAACCCATGGTCATTATTAAGGGCACGAGGTCCTGAAGAGCCCCCCTATCTATAAAAACACCGTCTTGCCACCAGTTTTGTGTTCAACCTCCCGAATGCCTTCAATGCCAACTCGATCGAGAGTGCTTAAAATGCCTTTCTACCCCTGAATGGCCTTTTTGTACCGTTCCAACGCTCGATCCCGGCTCGTGGCATGATCGACAATGGGCCGCGGATAGTTGTTTTGTTGCGCAATCTTGCCTGCACCCCGATTATAAGGCTCATGGATGGCGGCGCCTTCGACGTCGCGCAGCTCCGGGACCCATTGACGAATATAAGCACCATCCGGGTCAAATCGTTCGCTTTGGCGCAACGGGTTGAAGATACGGAAGTACGGCTGCGGGTCGACTCCCGTGCTGGATCCGAATCCCCAGCCGCCGTGGTTAGAGGCAAAATCACCGTCGATTAGATTCTCCATGAAGTACCGCTCGCCGCGTCGCCAGTCAATCATCAGATCTTTGGAAAGAAACGAGGAGACCACCATGCGCGGTCGGTTGTGCATCCAAGCGTCATGTTTCAGCTGCCGCATAGCTGCGTCAACGATGGGGAAGCCGGTCTTCCCTTGGCACCACGCCTCGAACTGGTCAGCATCGTACTCCCACTCGATATTGGTGAATTCGGGCTTGAAGCATTTGTTCATACTAACACAATCGGTTAGGAGAAAGACAAGGTGGTTTATGGGGAAGGGAGAAGAAGACGAACCAGATGAATGGCCAATGGACAAGGACATGCTTATAAAAGTCACGCCACGCCACTTCGCTGATCCAGACCATTGTTCCGGGATCATTGCGATCCAGTTGATTTTTGTTGGATTGGCGCGCTTTCGCAACCGCAGTTCGAGCGCTGAGCGATCCGGACGCGAAGTACGGGCTGAGGACGGACGTATTTTGCTGCGCCGGGATGTTTCGGCCATCGTCATATTGACGGACTTTCTCATCGAGGAACGCTTCCAACCGGCGTAGCGCCTCGTGCTCGCCTTCTGGATATAGTTGGCGCAGATGCTTTCGCTCGTCGTCAGAGAGTTGTTTGTTATCCGGTGCAGGAGGCAACTGGCAGTCAAACAACGATTTGAAATGCTTGCGGGCATCTCCCGGATTGGCGCCGGGCTCGTCGACCACCTCTAGGTACTCGGGGTTGTTCTTCAAGAAGGCGACCCATGAGCGATACCATGGCGTGTACACCGCGTACTGTTTTCCCTGTTGACTTGCGAGCTGACCGGGGGTGACGACGCAGCTATCATGGGCCGCCTCGACTTTGATGCCACTCTGAGCCCCGAGTCGGATCAAAGTGGCCTCGCAGCGCAGTTCATCTACCTCGTACTCAAGATTGGCGAATAAGTGGTTAGAACCCCATTCCTGGCATAATTCGAGGATACGCTGGGGTATCCCACTGCGTTTCTGGCAGGTCTCGATATAGAGGGGGATGTCCAGCTCACCCAAATCTCGCTGGAGTTGACCCAGTGTGCGAATGGTTAGATCCACCCGTGCTGGACTGGCCAGATGCGCGGTCAAATCCTCCGGTGAGAAGATGTAGAGTGCCAGGAGCGGGACGTCATGGTCGCGTGCCACCTGGTAGGCCATCTGCAGCGCGCGGTTGTCATGCAATCGGAGATCTGATTTAAACCGGTGTACAACAGCCCTACCAGGCTGAATCGCTTGCCGCTCCTCCTGCGTCTCCTCGTAGGCCTTTTGCAACGTTTCAATCGGGCGTTCTATTGTGCCATTATTGTAGGCGGCACAGCGTTCGTTGTTCATCTCGGGCGGATAGAAGTCGCGCAGCACGATGCCAAAGTCTTCTGTCTGTCGAGCATGAGGATGGGGACGCGTCAGATCCGGCTTGCCGCGTTTCGCGGCCGGGGATGGGTCATTGGCATCTCCGGTGCTCGTGGAATTATTCGTGGCTTTGCGTTTCTGGGGAGGCATGATGCTGAGCGTGCGACGAGAGAGTGGGCAGAGAACCCGTCGATCTAGAATAATCAGCTGCTGGAAGGACCGGGGGCGTGTAAACATGCCGAAGGGGGTGAAGGGCCTTTACTATTGATATAAGGGCCTAGATTAAGGCACTTGGAGCGAAGTGGGGAGTTTATGCAGTAACATTCCTGGTTGCATCGATCGGGATCGACGTCGATGCGTGACGTCAACACCCGATCGCGGGTGGAGATGGCGACTGGGAGAATCATTCAGGAATCAGGATGATGCGCACGATCTCCAGTGCAGTATCGTCACTCATCTTTGATCGACATTCAGCCTCAAAAGCGTCTATTATGGAGTAGATACTAGTCACAGATAATACCATCCACCATGAAGTCTAGGCCGGGCAGCACTTCGGTCGCATCCTTTTGGCGATAGTTCCTTCTAGACCGCGCGCATGGCACTCTATGGCCTGGATGGTGCACCCAAGTCACCGGTTCGAAAGCCGAGCCCCTAAAGGAGAGGGGGATCAAACAAAGAAACCCAGGCGGATCCATATATCTATATCTCGATCTCGATGTCGGGCTGACTCTGCTGGGCGTCTCGAGATCGCACAAACTCCCGCTCCAAACACGAAAGAACATGTCTGATTCTGTCTTCCAGCGAAAGTTTCCTCGATGGCTTCGATCATGTTCGTCAACAATGATCAAGGCCGACCTCGTAAACCCCCGTCATTAGCTGGTATAACGCATTCGAACCGATAGGGCAATGCATCGGTACCTTCCAGCACACTGGGCTCATCCATCAGCCTGATACCACACCATCTTGTCTACCTGATATTATATGGCGCTGGTGATGAAATGTTGTAAGTAGATGCGAAACGCCAAGAGACGGCGGGGGAAGTCCAATCGGTGACTCACTCCATTCGGCTTAAGCGCATCCCGTGCGTCATGCCCCCCACGGGAAAATGATCCATCATCGTTTCTACACTCCGGCACTTTCTTCATAATCTACAACCGCATCCCTTTCGCTTTCAATTACCTCCCTCCATTCCACTTATCGTCTCATTCTATCGAACTTCTTCTCAATGGCATCTCACGACTTCCCTCCGGCCCCCACCAATGCGATCGACTGGTCCAACGTGGGTTTCAAGGTCCGGGAAGGTAAGTCAAGACTCAATCCATCGTCTTATCTATAACGGAACTGGCTGACGTCGGTTGCGTTCGAGTGAACGGACATGTCGAATGCCACTTCTCCCGTAGCAACGGCAACCAATGGACCGCTCCCAAGTTCGTCCGATCTCCTCATCTTCCTATCCACGGAATGGCCCCGGCCCTGAACTACGGCCAGCAGGCCTACGAGGGTCTGAAGGCCTTTCGACACGCGGACGGATCCATCTCCATCTTCCGTCCCGATCGCAATGCCCGGCGCATGCGCCACTCCGCCGAGTTTGTGTCCATGCCGCCCGTACCCGAGGACCTGTTCGTGCAGTGCGTGACGCTGGCCGTGGGCGCCAACGCCGAGTTCGTGCCTCCGCATGAAACCGGCGCCGCAATGTACATCCGTCCCTTGCTGTTCGGATCGTCAGCGCAACTGGGTCTCAGCCCACCGGACGAGTACACGTTCGTGGTGTTCGTCATGCCCACCGGCGTATATCACGGGGTTCACGCCGTCGATGGCCTCATACTCGAAGACTTTGATCGTGCTGCACCTGAGGGCACGGGGTCTGCCAAAGTCGGCGGAAACTATGCGCCGGTGTTGCGACACAGTGGCCGCGCGGCAGCGGAAGGATTCGGAATCACCTTGCATCTGGACAGCCGCACGCGATCGGAGATCGACGAGTTCTCTACCTCGGCCTTCATAGGGGTGCGAAAAGATCCCGGCTCGGGCGCCGTGACCCTGGTGCAGCCTGACAGCAAGAATGTGATCGATTCCGTGACTGCCGAGTCCGTGTGTGAGCTGGGTCGGCGGATGTTTGGCTTTGCGGTTGAGAAGCGTCGCATCGCCTACGAGGAGATTAAGGAGTTCAGTGAGGTGGTTGCGGCTGGGACGGCGGCCGCCTTGGTGCCGATCCGGAGCATCACGATGCGCTCGCGCAACGATAAATTTACCTTCCACTGCGGCGCGGATGGCCAGAGCGGAGGCGACATTTGCGTAAAATTGCTGCAGGCACTTAAGGGCGTCCAGGCCGGTAAGGTTGAGGATCAATTCGGCTGGAATTTGACGGTGCAGAAGCCGCCACAGGATTGGGTAGAGGGAAGAGAGTAAGGTAAGGTAAAGTAGGTAGATGAAATAAGCCAGGACGAAAGAATTCAGATACCAATATACGGTGGGAAAATAGGAATACAGTATGTTAAAAACTTCCATTAATCTTCGTGATATTTCTACCCTGTCAGAACCCGCGAACGAAAGTACTGTACCTTAGTACCTGTTAACCAGACATATCGTAAACAGTGGCAGTCATGACAGAGTGCATCTGGGAATCCTGGTAAAATAAGACCATTAAGAGATGCACTTCAAAATGTGAACCGAAAGGAGCGAAAATTCAACTACCGGCGTTTGGCAGAGCTGAGTTTTTCCACCTGGCCACTTGACTTGATATCGCCATTGTCAGAATCACTCTTTCCACTTTCGCTGCTGCTGTCATCGCTGCTCGACGAGCTACTTGACGAGCTACTTGACGAGCTACTCGACGACAAGTCCATGACGTTTTCGCTCTGACGCGAGGCTTTCAATGGTTTCGGCTGTGATTTCTCCTGATGCTTCCTCTTCTGATCCGCCTTGATCGACTGCAGACTGGGCCGCTTCTGCGAGCTATTTGGCTGTGGCGGCAACGGCATTGAGGGAGTTGCTGATGTTTTGGTGCGGGATTGAGCAGTTGCAACATTGCCGTGTTGAGATGTACCCGCCTTTTTTGCTGGGTTCTGGTCATCATTCACAGAGTTCTTTTTCTTAGATTGGGTACCGGACTCAGACTCTGAAGACGAAATGAGAACTCCGTCATCAAGAGAAGATTGCTTGGGGACCGAACGCTCGACTGTGGTGGCAGTAGACTTGCTTGTTTTACCGGTTCGATTCAAAGTTTTTACCAAGGGTAGATCCGGATCGTTCATCACCTTCGTTGCTGTTTTATTGGCCTGCGCATGGGTAGGTCTGGCGGAAGATTCTGGGTTTGCAGCCTTGGATGTACTGTTACCAACTCGAGGCTGTGACTGAGGATGCGGGCTCTTCCGGGTCTTGGCCGTTGTTTTCTTCGATGCAGGCGTGTCCTCGTGGGACATGGTGTCAGATGTCGGGACAACCAGAGTGTTTCCCTTGCGATTTCGGAAAGATGCCTCCAATCGATCAATCTCGCGTCGCTGTGTTTCATATTTGAGACGTAGTTTCTTCAAGGTAGCATTGGAGTTCTTCCTGGCCGCGCTCTCGATTTGACCCAGGGTTCTGCGGGCTTCATCCAGCATGCGGCGATAATTGATATCCAGACCCTGTTTTTTGGCCGCTTTGGACTTCTTGCTGAGCTCCTTCGGTTGCTCGTTTTCTCGCTTGTCCGTTGCGGCTCTTTCTTCTTCGGCCTTCTTTTCGGTTTCGTCAAATTGTTCCTTTGTAATATGAGGTGGGTATATCATAGAGCCGTACCCCGACAGTCTTCTATCTGATGAAACACTGGTAAGCGGTTTTGCGATGTTCTCAGAAGCCGACTTTGGTGTCGATCCAGACTTGATGATTGAAGCGTCGTCGTCTGCAAAAGAAACCGACCGCTGTCCAGGCGGTCTACCAGCTGGAGAGTCCTTGCGAAGCGCCAAATGCAGCTGTTTGCCCTTGTCTCCTGGGCTGGAGGACGGTGCGTTCAAGGGAGTCGAGCGGTTCTGGAGCATCGAGCCCCAATGGGGAATAGGCGCACTGCTCGAGGGTGTGCTATTACCAAACAATTGTTTGGAAGACCCCACAGAACCCTTAGATAGATCGTAAACCACTGGTTGTTTGTTAGGTGGACTTTTAGTAATACCGAGTCCCAGACCTTTTTGAGGAAGTTCTGGCCGCTCGGAAAAGCTCGGGCGACGAGGAAGTCCGGAAAAGGAGGGCGTTTTCTCTCGCTTTCGCGACGGACTAATTACGGGAGTCACGGGCTTCTCGAACTCGAACTCGGTTTTCGGTTGGTTGGGTGATGAAATGGTACGGCTACTGAATTGGCCCAGGCGCGGCTCCTTGTTCGGCTCGAGATCTTCCTGGCTCTTTTTCCTCTTGCCCAACGACTTGGAAGAAAAAACAGGGCCTTCGGCATTTGCCAATTCGTTGAACACCAGATCTTCAGCATCGCCACGGATGGGTCCGGTGGGGTCTTGATTTTCCTTTGAAGCACTGCTGATCATGGTAATATCACCGTCCCCGTCGCGATGTTCATGTGATTCGACTCCAACTTCTTCACTAGTCTGATAATCACTGGAGCTTTCCTCATCGTCTTTTTCGTCGCCTTCTTCGTCGTCTTCCTTGTCCCCATCTTCTTGCTCAACGGCTTGCTCATGGACATTTGTGCTGGTCTGGTTGGCCTGAGACGACTCCTTGAACGGGGCTGGCTTGAGCCAACGCCCTGTGTGGGATGGATCTTTTGGTGTGGTGGAAGGTGACTTTGATTCTTGTTCATCATAAGATTCCTCCGGCAATTCCAAGAGGGGCTCGTTTGCAAGCGCTTCAGCTTCTGTGAATTTGGGACTGAGAGTTGCTTGTTGTCCCTGGTGGGTTGGGGCTGGGGAGGAGGAAGGCCAGTCACCCAACTCTTGACTTTCCATACGCTTGCGCTGGGGGGTTGGGACCATCGTGCTTCCACGACGAGCCGGTACACTGGCCTCATCGAGGAGAGACTTGTCAGCCCACTCTTGGGGAGATCCTGGGATTTCCTCACTCTCTGTAGATGGCAGAGGGCCTTCTTTGACATGACCCTGGTCGTGGACAGACGATGCACGCCAAGGGTAATTGTAGGGGTCGAATTCCGGGGTTTGGTGCGGCTCCTCGAGAATGGTTGGGAATTTATCAACCATCTCTTTCTTGATTTTGACCTGACGCTCAAACTCATTCGCCGCGCCGTCCCAGTCCTGAGTCACCGATGGAAATCGTACGGGGGCATAAGGGGCCGGCTTTTGGATGACCCGCACGATGCCGCGCTGGTCACTTCCGTCTGCGCGAGCTCGGCCATTGTCCACAAAAACGTCGGCAACAGTCATATCGACATCAAGATCATCCGAATCGTAGGAATCGTCCAGCAACTTCTTGATCTCCAGGGGCCTAAACCATCATATTCGTTAGCGACTTAACCAAACCTACACTCGCTGACAAGTAGTTATGCCACCGTGCGATTGAGGACCGACAGGCAAAAGAAAGATGAGGAGAGGGAGGGAGCGAGTTCAGGGTTTACTTACTCCACATCAGGTCTGAGCTTCTTCCATCTCTCTTGGATCATACTGGAAAGCCCGCCCAATGTTATTTCCTCTGGATGTTCGAGGACCAGCATGAAGCAGGCCGGTTTCCCGCCCCCGGGCGTGGAAGAGCTCCGACTAGATCCATCACGATCACGGTCGCCGGCGATCGAGCGGAAGGAATGGGAGGAAGAGGAGTGGAGTTGGTCGCGGGGATAGACCTTGACGGTGAGACGTAGAAAAACCATGTTGACGGCAGCAAAAGGCAATTTTTTAAGAGATTGTATGGGAATTGGACATTATCAGGTCAACAAGGATCAAACATGAACGGATCAACGGAGAAGAGATAGTTCGAAAGATCTGAGGGGACGTGGTGGAGGGGAAGGAAGAGAGGTGAGGTGAGTGAGGTGGATGAGAGAGAAGGCGGAGTCAAAGGGGGGCTTGGTTGGGGGAGAAATAGTGAATTGAGTCACTGAGAGGAGTAACACAAGGCAACCGGGCGAAGGTAGTGAATCATGACGCCCAAGCAGTGGACAGTCCTCATGAAGACCTGTCAATTTTGCCGGGTGAAGAGAAAGCATGAGATAGGAAACCATTGGTCGGCAGCGACGCGGAAGCACGCGTTTTCACCGCCGGGGGTTCGGGACCCACTTCGGCCGCGTCTGGCCCGTTGGACCTGTCGATTCCAGCCGGAACCATCCATGGATCCCTACGGAGTACGTCCGGCTGGGATCCGGGAGGAACAAACGACTCGCGTCCCCAAAATTAGATGTAGAACAAGAAGAATTCAATCATACGTCCATAGATACATACCTACGGTGAAACGTACGCCAAGCAATCAGGGCAATAAATACAAATGAGCGACGTATTTAACGGATCGAGGTACGATTACAAAGCAGCAATGCTGCCAAGAGAAGTTCGATGAAGATGAAGAGCAAGGTGATTTTGCAAAGGAATTGTAGCTGGTAGTATGGATGTGTGCCGTTTTATATGCAAGGTTGGAACAAAAAAGTAAAGCATATGTCACCGATCATATATGTCCGAGATGCGAAATAGGCAAAAATAAAAAGAAATGTTCAAGAGACGAATAGGCCGGCATCACTCAGGCACCGTGAAGTACCGCTTGAACCTATCACTCCGCGTCAGGCGTAAATCCACGATGGTCGAGTGACAACTCATCAGGAGACTGGGGAACCGAACGGTCCAGAAGTTCAAATACCCCTCGGGAAGCCCGCCAATGTGGGCTTTGAGGTGGTCCGGCATGTCATTGTAGTGATTACGCTTGTTGCGCAATGCTCGGAGGAGGTCCAGCATCTTCGAGCCGGTGTACTTACGTTGCTTGCCCAGGTTATCCTTGAACTCCTTGGGGAGCAGACGGAGGAAGTCCATGTCCGGCCCCATCACCTGCGCCGCAACCGACTCCAGGCAAAGCAATGCATCGGAAGGGGGATCCCGCTGCTCGAACTCGAAGTGGTCAGATACATCGCAAAGGAAGCTCAGCCGCTCGGAGGGAGGCCAGAAAAACGGGTGGGTCAAGACAGCACTGGCGTCCGGTCTGCAACAAGTTAGCATGAGGTCCACACCGGTTGGCAGAGGGACGATAATGGCTTACCGCTTGCGAGGATCCAGGGACAACATGGACTGGATCAAGTCATGGGCCTCGAATGCGTAATCGCCCAGGCGCTGCAATTCGTCCAGATTGAAGTGGCCCTTGACGATATTCGCTTCCCGCATGAATTTGCCGTTCTTGTCAAAAGGATGACTGCCCCTGGTCAAGACGTAGTAGAAAACGCATCCGAGAGAGAAGATGTCGATGGCGCGAGTGGCTCGTCGGTTGGTTTGCGGGTCCACCACGGCAGGCTCGGAGGATTCGGTGTGCTGGGATTCGATGCTGTGTGCGGATGGAGCTTTGTCGTCGTCCACCAGGAGTTCAGGGGCCCGCCAGCCAGACGTACCCGCCGCATGGGCCGTAGTGGCCCGGAACGAACTTTGGTTGTCCTCGAGCTTCTTACATAGACCGAAATCCGAGATCAGCAGTCGCAAGAAGCGAGAGCCTGTGCGCCCGCGAGGCATTGCCACCAGAATATTCTGCGGCTTTAGATCCCGGTGGACGATCTTGAGGGAGTGAAGATAGCGGACGCCGTAGACGATCTGACGCAAGACGTCCGGCATGTCCAATCCTCCTTGCACTAGTTGCGGATAATCGGACGGTCGCTCAACTACATCTTGCAGAGATGCAGGGCATAGCTCCAGGGCAATATAGAGAAAACCGGACGCCTGCTCTCGACAGAAGTAGCGGATGACATTGTTGTGGTCATCACTTTCTTGGAGCAGACTAACCTCGTGGGAGGCGATATCGTAAAATTCAACCAGCATACGCTTCACTGCAACGTCCCGGCCATCAAAGGACCCTCGGTACACCACCGTGCCATGACTCCCGTGTCCCAGCACAACGTCAGTAAACACTCTGAGACGACCGATCTGAAGAACTCCGTCCATCTCGACGACTTCGTTGGAAACGGTGCGGGTTAATGGAGCCTCCGCCTCCGACCGGGATGGAGGGTGAAGGCTGTTGTTCGACTCATCCCCGGCCGGATCTGCCGGCTCCTTTGCCTCAACGTCGGCACCCGGTTTCTTCCCACGTCGATGGTTTCGGCCTGCGCGACGACCCCGCTGGCGTTTCTTCTTAGGCTTATCAATGCCGTCCAGCGTCAAGTCTTCCACATCGTCATCACCCTCTGGACCGCGCGAGGGCTCCCTAATCCGGACGCGAGGGGTCGTGTCTGCCGCCAGGAGGCTGCGGTCTTTGCTTGGTTTCGGCGTGGCATCGCCGTCGTTCTGTTGATCCTCGGGCACGTTGACGTCAATGGTTACGTTAGGTACCCGTCGCGCGGGACTACTGTCGCTTTTGAATGGATTGCTGCTAACAATAGGGGTTGACGGGGTAGACAATGATGGCTGCCCATAGGAAGAGATGATGTTCTTGAGATCCAATTTCTGCTTCGCCAACTCCTGAATATGGTGAGAATTGAAGTAAATGAAGGCACAGAAAAGTAGGAGCAACATTGTCACGAAAATGTCCACAACGTTGTCCCAGCTCTTGCGGATAATGGCGCTGTGGCGCAAGGCGGGGGGCAGGGCCAACTCGGAGGGATTGCGGATTAGGTCGCGCGGAGTGTCGTTGGAGCGCTCCACGGACGACCCCGAGATACTGGGGATGTGAGGTCGAACAATGCGGGGACCATTGAGCGAATGAACACCAGTCAGTGCATCACGCTGTTGGTTGGAGGACAGGCTCGTCAGGGGTTGCCCTTGGCGGAAATAATCCTTTTCATAGCACTGCGCCATCTTGGCACGCCCTGTCACCAGGGGATACGTCTCTTCAGACATGGCATACCAGCCCCCTGCATCTGTGCAGTCAATGAAAACGCGGGTGTCTCGGTCGTCCAGAAAACCATAGTCCGGATCCGGGGGTTGCAGGGGCTGGGACAAGAGCACCAGAGGCGTGGCTGCCTCGGGCGAGTCGACGTTGATCGGGCGGGCCACGTCGAACACTCGCACCACCGGCGAAGAGAACCGCTGTGTGTAGCGAGGCCGCTCCATGCGAGAATGATCGAAACCGAGCACCACCCCGTCATGCATGCTGTATATATGACTCTGGTCCATCGTCCGGAAATATTGACTCTGGAGGTCCATGTCGCGATTATTGGCCGACCACTCCGAGTATTTTAGGGTGCATATGGGATCCCCGGTTTCGGTATTTTGGATGGCCACGGCGTATTCAATGCGGCCCAGAACCAGGGTGCCGGAAGGAGATTCGCATTCTTCGGGGTCGACGTCGAGTCCATCTACTTTGCGACACTCTTGGCCCGCGGGCACGGGGCCCCGAGAGCTGAAGACCCGCAAGATCGTACCAGTGCGGGCGTCAATGGTGTAGAGAGTGGTTTCCTTCCGAGCTGTGTAAGTGACCGCGGGATCTGTTCCTGAGTAAGGGGTCTCGTCCACCAGCTCCTTGACGGTCAAGCCGAGCTTCTGCAGGCCGGCATCGGGGTCGGGACTGTAAATGAAGATACTACCTCCTTGACTAGGTTCAACGATCCATATATAATCATCCTGCGGCTGGGTACGGTCGAAACTGGACCGATTTTGGCGATGATAAATGCTTTCGACCATAGGACTGCTGGGGACCTCGAGGGCCCAACGGGCAGTGCCGGATTTACGGTCTCGTGCGTGAATGGAACCGTCGACGGTCGCCAGCAGAACAAAATCCTCAACCTCCCAGTCCTGCAAGGACCGCGCATGGAGCTGCGGAGCCAGGCCGGCAGAGGGACTGCTGGCCTGGGCAGGAGGGGCTCGAACGGCGCGGCCGGAGCCCGCCAGAGCCAGAGTTGCTAGGGCGCTCGCATCGTTGGACTTCACGTTCAACGTCGGAGGGGGGTGACTATCGGGGAGATGTCCGGTCGGATCGAGGGGAACAGACACGGCGGACGGACGGTCATGGCGTTCGTGCAGCTGCTGCGGAGCGACGAGAACGGGGAGCAGAAGGAGTGCGACGCTGGCGGGGAGGCTCGTACGGGCGCCAGGCAGCCGCCACCGCATCCTGGAGGACTACAACGCGGGCCAGGCAAACGAAGGAGAGTAGCTTGGTCGAAGACAACGGGATGTGACAAACCGCGTCCCATCGGATATGGAATTGGCTTATCAATATTTTTCCCTTTTGGGTACGGGGGAGATGAGCCGGAGGAGAGGAAAACGGGGGGTGGGCGTTTGTGTGGGAGAGAAGGAGAGATGAAAGAGAGGGCGGAAAAGGCTGAGTGGTTGGTGGTTCCGGCACCGAGCGAAGCAGAAGCAGACCCAGCGGTACTGTCCACCCACGAACGAGGCTAATCTTGGATCCAATCACTCCGTCAGTTCTGGACTGGTCGACCCATACTGTGGGCATCGGTTCTTTGCATAGCGGGAGAAATACTGACCGGGCGTTAAAACGGTATGGTTGTTGTGTCTTTACTCCGTACAGGAGACCAAAAATGGAGAGCGAGGGGAAAGAGGAAGAGATAGAAAGGAAGAGAACGAGGGGGAAAGATGATTATTGAAGGGAGAGCTGATAAAAAGGAAAAAGAAAAAGAAAGAAAAAGAAAAAAAGATTGTGGGAAGGAGAGAAAAGGGTCAAGTGTGTGATGGCGTGCCTTTCCAGGGGCCGAAAAACTACCCCGTAAGAGCCTAAGGCAGTCAGCAGTGGCTCACTTGGCTTACTCGAGTCTCAAGGGTGAATTGACGGTGGAGCCGTGATGTGATGGAAGGCGAAAGAACCTTTTTGCCTCTTTGGCCTGCCTCTGTAGTTAACTGTACGGAGTACATTAAAGAAACCCAATTTTATGGAGTAGATTATCGGAGCAATCCTTCCGATGCCTATGGTCAGTTGATCACTCATAAAGTCATAAATCATAAGTTAATCAAACGGAATTCCTCGCGGATAAGACTCGCTCTGCCCCTATCGGGACTAGCGCCGGTTGTTGCTGACGCACATCCGTCCCGCCGTATTGTATTCTGACGGTACCAGCCCTGCTCCCCAGGTAGGTACCTATGATCTGACACAGCCCGGACACAGCCCGAACATAGACAGCCCGTGTATGTAGGTAGATACTGTGTACCTTAGCATGTGCGCTTTTTTTCTTTTTTTCCCTCTCTCTTCTACCTACTTTTCTGTGAACTTCGCCAGGCTGTACACCTAAAGAAGTATTGGCAATACACAAAAATACACCGACGGGCCGGCACAATGCGGCGGATCTCCCGCACTGTCAGCGGCCCAGACTGGTCGACGCATCCACCCTCCCCTTTCGAAATACTACCAACAACGTCCATCCACCATCCAGAAATATGTACACCGTCTTACTCCTTCCCTGCCCACAGCTGTCTACGAGATCAATACTACGGCAGTATACCACACCGTGGGTTACGGTGCATCTGTCAAAGTGATCGCTGCCATCGGGTATGATGGTCCGTCCAGCCCCCCCCCCCCAGGATGCCTGCATGATGGGCGTTAGGGAAGGGTACGCTGTCCAGTACGGAGTACGGAGTACTACCTACGAAATCAGCAACGTCCTGTCAATTGCAACGGATCCTAGAGCCAAATAATTTGATGGGAAAAACTCCTACAAACGCCGCCACCCGCCCGGGTAATATCCAAATTACATACCAGCGCAATCACTAACCCGAATAGTAGAGCGTACAGTCATTCATTAGAGCAAGGCGCTCAACAGGCCTCGACGAATCACAAATGAAGAGAGAAAATCAAGAGACAACAAATTTGAGAAAGAAAAATGGAAATTTGAAAGTCAGGAATGAAAAAGGATTACTGCATTTCCATTTCCAGGATAATGAAGCATGGTTCAGGTCGCACAAATTTCCCGCGCTATCACCCGCCATAGACCATCCAAGCTACAGCTCCGACCCAGCCACCGGCGACAACGACCGTCAGGATCGATGCGCCGACACGGTCGCCTCCAGTGATCGGTCGGGGAGTGTTCGGCTGCTTCTGGGGACCGGAACCGGCAGTTGGGTCGCTTTTACTGGTGCCACCGGTGTCCGAGGTCAACGGGGAATGACTTTCCTGTTTGTGGGTAATCATGGTCGATGCAAAGACACTCAGCGCGCTCATGTCCTGCTCTAGTCCCTTGGAACCATCCCAGTTGTCTTGGTGCCAGCGACGTCCGCATTGAGTCTTCGTGCTACCCCCGGAGCACTGCTTGGCCGCGGCTTGGGCTGAAGCTTGAATCTTCGGTATGATCTGGTTGGCGGTATGAGGCACGATGGTCGTCATGAAAGTTAACCAAGAGGAGAGAAATCCCTTGAAACAATCTTGGTTGCGGTCGCACATCATGTTGGGTTCGCAGGAAATCTCCGACATCACATTTCCCCCGAACTCCTTGGGAAAGAACTTGTCGAGCGTAGTCCCAAGGTAGCCGTCAATTGCCTTCGTCCATTTGTCTCCGCCATTCGTCTAGCTCTCGTCAGTCCGGTTGCCCGCGTGCCTCGAGGCGTTTTCTAGCCACACTTACCAGGTTGTACATGTATGCGGCCCCGCTTAAATAAGTCCCATAGTTGTAAGTCCACTGGAGATCGCCGTGATCAGTGCACTGGGTCTCCATGGTAGTCGTGTCCGCGATGGTCCATTCATCCATCTTCAGCAAGGGGGTGGTGGCACTCCAGTCCCAGATCTTCTCGGCCCACTCGGTGTAGGTCTCGTTGTTCGTATAGCGCCCCAACCGGGCTGCTAGCTGGAATAGACCGCCGTTGGAGATAGCATTCTTGGTTGTATATCCCGCCTGGTAAGGAAATATCTGCCATCGCAGGCCTCCCTTACAAGCGGTAGTGTCCCAGCGCGGTACCTGCGTGTTGAAAACGCCCTGGGCGAGCGACAGCCACGATGGCTGTCCGTCCTCCTCGGGAAAGTTCAGTTCAGCCGCGGTGATTGCGGCCAAGCCCCAGAAGACCTGGTCATCGTTTCCCAGGAAGTTGCTATCGTTGGCGGGGAAGTAGTCGTTATTGCCCTTCTGCCAGAGCATGCCCTGGGTTGTGACCTCGTTATAGGAGGTGTCGCCCGTCCAGAACCAGTACTGAATCAACGTCATGAACATCGCGCCCCCTTCCCACCAGGTATCGGGGAGCTTTCCGGGGATCTGGCCGGACTCGTTGCCGTGGTAGTTACTCATCATGTTGTATGCCGACGTCGCGGCCGCATTCTTGATCGATTCTGAGAGGGAAGGGATCTCGTCAATATCCGCCAGGAACTAGAGGATCGAGCAAGCCAGGAGGGGCAGTCGCAGCAGTGGTGGCAGGTAGTAGATAGCTTACTAGAATCGCTGACATCCAACTGAATCTGAGAGACGGCTCCCTGGCCAGCCAGGAAGACGGTCAGTACTGGTATCCATGGCAGATAGCGCATGGCGGATAGTATCGTGGCGTGTAGATATGGGAAGATGAAGGAGGTCCGTTCGGATAGCGGATTTTTTCACAACGAGACAGGGCCGAAGACAGGGCGAGAAGAAAGGGCGAGTGGGCGTCGTAGGTAAGTAGGTAGTCGGGCTGGTTAGTCACTGTGGATGACAGAAAACGGAAGTGGAAGTGGTGTGGAATGAATGGCCGGAAATGGGTTCAAGTGATGAATGGAGCGAACATCGCCCGCGGGAAAGGCTGGAACCAACCCGACGGAGAGCGATGGTCAAGGTTGTACGAAGGGAGGAGGTGGTGCTGCGTCTCTTTTCGCGGCCGTAGTTTAGTTGGTGAAGACACAGTACTGTGGTATACTCCGACGCGGTGCCTGAGGGATCGAGGGGTTCCTTGCCTGAGGAAGGGATGATGACTACTCCTACGGCCTTCTTCTTCCCTCCTCCCTCCTTCCCTTCCATCGTTTTCTTCCCTTTCATTCATCCCTCGAACACAGACCAGCCATCCGCTCACTCCGTCTGGCCGCCTCGGCGGACAATTAAGCAATTTTTAGCGCTGCAGCTGATCGATCGCCTGGTCCCCACCGAGCGATCTTAGCAACTGTTGGCCCTGGGGGGGGGGGGGGGGGGGGGGGGGGGGGGGGGGGGGGGGGGGGGGGGGGGGGGGGGGGGGGGGGGGGGGGGGG